>NC_069714.1:6412111-6557111 GCF_027358585.1 Pangasianodon hypophthalmus | reverse complement strand
CCCGACACAGGAAGTGAGCTCAATGCCAGTAGCCAGCAGTAATAAGGAACTTCCAAAGTGCCCGGTGCACCCAGATAAAAGCATGCAACACACACACAAACACAGACAAATGTCCCCACAAAGTCAAAACTGTCAGATATTCCTTTCCTTGTCAGGACATTTGGTCCCCACCAAGATATAAAAACATGCCCCCCACCCCATACACACAGCGACCCTTGTCCAACCCACACAGCTTTGCCACCCAGCTCACCTATCTCTCCCACACATCCACATGGAAAACACACACATTTTAACGTCCCACAAACACTGATTGTCTCACTTGCTATATATAGAGGCCACTGTGATTTCTATTTTAGGAAAGTGAAATAGGCTCTCGCTTACTAAAGGATTACACGCCACTGACAAAACACTTCTGGGACACGCTGTTAAGGAAAAAATGCCATTAGAAGTCATTCTAGCGCAACAAGCAATCTCAGTGACAAGCATACAGCGGAAAATTTAAATTCCAGATAGCTAGGTGTCCCCCCCCCACAAAACATAGAACAAAAGGGTTTGACTAAATAACTGCAGAAGTAGTGAACAACGAAGTGATAAGCAAGTGCCTTTAATCTGGTACGATGGTAGAACTGTTACCTGGAGTACTTATAATAAAAAATAATGTGTTACTTAATGTCCCTAATCTATGTATGGAATAAACATCTGGAGAGATGTACAGTTTACTTTACTTATAATATCTGTCTAAATATATTCAAAGAGAAGTACACAAGTGTATTTTTTTTTATATGCAAGCATTTATATTATATGTGTACCTTAAGAGACGTACACTAGGTGCCAAGTAATCTATATTCCAACTATTACTTTAGTTGTTGGTAATAGTGATGCTAGTATAAAAAGTATTTAGGAGTGCTAAATACTCAGGTCTACTTATTTAATGTCCATATTAAATTATTTATGTTTTAATGTGATCAAGTTTTAATCCTGTAATGCTATATTAATATGTTACAAACAAGTTTCTATCAAGCTTTAATTGTGTTTGGGGAAGAGATTTTCAATTCCATTTTAAATGTCATTTTACCTTGATTTTTATTGTGCAGTTCTTCAGCCAAAAATAACTTTTCAATTCAATTTGATTTAATTTATAAAGCACTATTAACAACAGACACAAAACAGCTTTACAGAAATCTGGATGGGGTTTGACTACAGGTGTTGGTTCTGTTTTGACTCCTTTAATCTCAAAAAATCTCAAGTCACTTTTTGTATCATTTTGTTTGCTTCATCTAATTTTAGGAGAAATGTTTGTGACAAAGTTGATACCTACATGAACCACAAGTGTGAATCCCCATCAAATCTCCTGAGATCAAATACAACC
Organism: Pangasianodon hypophthalmus; assembly: GCF_027358585.1. Classification (NCBI taxonomy): domain Eukaryota; kingdom Metazoa; phylum Chordata; class Actinopteri; order Siluriformes; family Pangasiidae; genus Pangasianodon; species Pangasianodon hypophthalmus. The sequence goes on along the minus strand of NC_069714.1, from coordinate 6,555,742 downwards.
ACTTAAGCAAAGAAATGTTCCTTTAGGGAAGCTAACTTTGATGATAGACTAAATCCAAGATGGTGGTGTTGTAGCATGCAGTGGCCACTTGGGGTCCAGAAATATGGTGCTCTACACAGTTCTCCATCTTTTTTTTTCTACCCAATCACATTTTAGGTTAGAGGTACAGGTTACAGGCAACAGTCTGCATTGGTTTCTTCTATCCAATAACGTTTTATTGTCTCTTACACTGCACTGTCCTGTGGATTTATTGTATTCTATATGCAGTGCTATAAAAGTCTATATACCCCTGTTACAACTGCAGGATTTTGTGATGTTAAAAATGAAACCAAGATAAATTATGTCAGATCGTTTTCCAGTTTTAATGTGATCACTAAAAAATCATTAATATTCATTAATCATAAATTCAGAAATCATTAATAATTAAAAAATCAAGTGAAACACAAATAGAATGTTTTAGGGGGAAAAAATAAAAATAAAAACCCTGGTTGCATTAGTGTGCACACCCCATACACCCCATAACTATCAGTTTATTACTACTTTGTAAGTAATATAGCACTCAGTCTTTTTGTGTAAGAGTCTACCATGAGAAAGGACTTCTATCTAGCCACCCCACCCCATAGCCCAGACATGTGAAGAATACAAGAGATTGTTGTCACATGCAGGGAGTGCTATAGGTCTCTTGGCAGCCTCCCTGGTAAGTTTTCATCTTGTCATTTCGTCAGTTTTGTAACCAGGTTATTGTAACATTTTTTTCTCTCCTAATCACTCGAATTTTGTTGGTTGCTCTATCACATAAATTAAAGGTGGAAAATTTCTGACAAGATTAATCTTGGTTTTAAAATGTATAGCTCGTTTACATCACAAAAATCTGCAATTTTAACAGAGATGTATCGACATTTTATATCCAGTATATTTGCACTCATCTCACAGTGTCGTCTATTTGCACTTTATTTAGCCCTGTGTACCATGCTACTGCAATGTTATGTGTTGCACCATGATCCTAGATAAGAGAATGAGCATAGAAACCCACTGAACTTCAAAGTTGGAAGCCACAACCTCTAATTTGCATTGAGTGCTGTGTCTATAAACATGATGGAAATGTCAAACTTGAAACTCACCTCTGAAACATTCCAGTAGATCTGCTGTACAGAAGATGCAAGTGAGACATCTGGCAGTGAGTATGCTACAACAATCCAGAGTAAACATATTGCCTGTTTTGAGTCAACGCAGATGTTTTAACAGGCAAGAAATTCTCACATTACATGACAATTATTCTTATTCTGAGGACACTGTTTCTTAACACACACACACTTGCGCACACACACGCACACACAGTACATGTGTTATACAGTAGGTTGTGTATTAATAGGTTCAAGTACTGAGATAAATTTATACTGAGATAAAATTTATAGCTGTACATCTTGAGGTAACTTATGCTTATTCAATCATCTTTTTTGGGGTTAATGCAAAGGTTCAAGTTTACACTACAGTACACACATCAAAAGAAGAAGAAAGTAATAATACATCTTGCCAATTCTCTGTTCTGCTGCGAGGGCAATTTTACAGAGGTTAACGGTGTGTGGATTGACTGCTCGAGCCTGAAAAGGTGCTCTTCAGGGATCTATTATGCTGGCCTGGAACTGACACTGACCCCATGAAGGAGAAGAAAAGGGAGGTGACTGAAGAAGTACACTCAAGATGAAAGATAAAGCTGCACTTTGGCAGAAGTAATTCCCTCTTCACACTGACGGTAGTCTTTTAGTGTAAACCTCAACAAAAGCTTCCATCTTACCGCTTTCATCAAATCAAATTAATTCATTCTGATTGCAGATTCTAAATGAACAGCTTATATTGCCAGTGACATGTATGCCTGAATACATGAAAAGTGCAATGAAGTATTAGCATTAGCAATACAAAGCTTAAGAGATTTGACATGGTGTAACACACAGCATGTTAAGGGTTATTTACATGGTTATAGAGTTCATTGGTTGTGTGCTGAAATCAGTGGTCTCAGGTCGCTTAACACTGGCCGCCAATTTAACACCTTTGCAACCAAAGATTTTGGGGAAAAAAATCTTGGAATATGATTGGTGCTAGGACTCGCATTTTAAAAAGTCATCAATATCAGAATGTTGTGACTTTATTGCAGAGCAGAAATCAGGAGCAACTTATGACCAGAGATTTTGGTGGGGCAGGACAACATTATTAATGACATAAACTCAAGCACAATTCAGTCGAGAGGCTATCACACTTGCCTTGTGCAATAGGCTACCATCTAGTGAATTTTTAGAGTAACCAAGTTGAGAGTCAACAGCATACAGTCATCCAGCATACAGTCTAGCAGCTCTATTTTGCATGCTTTTAGACGTTCGAGTTACAGATAAGATCAACATTTGAATGCTTTGAAGCGTTTTTAGATGCTTGAATGCTTTTAGACATACATTTGTTCTACTTTGTTCAATACAGCAGGTGTGTTTCCTGTCACCAGTATGCGAGGTGCACACAGAAGCGCTAATATCATTAACAAGTGTTGCCAGCAAATTTTCAGCCCAATGGCATTTCCAAAACCACACAAAAGACCTGAAACTAGCCCAAAAAATTCAGGCAGTGGCAAATGGATATACATGTTTTTTCTTGCCTTTGCATGCGAAGCAAAGTCCTCATGGTGGACACGCATACATGATGTATGAATATTATCACTTCATAATCCACCTTTCCCTCTCCCTATCTGTAATATATCAAACAGAAATGGTCCTGTACATCATAGACACTGTCTATACTTACAATTTGCCTTTGTTTGCAGAAATGTATTAGCTTTCATTCCAATTACTTGCTATAAAACATAAATCTTGTCGGCCACAGAGTACCCTGATTTTGTGTGAAAACCATGATCCTGTCATTATCTATCCTGTCTGCTGCTCCCTTTCTCCTGAAACTGAATTACGCAAGCATGGGGCAGTGTGATTCCTTCCCCAAAGTCCTGTATTAACACTTGTTGCAATTCCTATTTTTGTCCACTTGGTGCGATAATAACTGTATGGAGCTAAATTGGACAGTGAGCATGCTTCCACATGATTAAAAAGTTCAATCAAAGGAACATCAGTCATGCAAAAAGGTAATACATATTTCAATACTAGTTAAAATGTATGGAGTTGGGAATGAGGACTTTATGAAGATTAACATTTGTTGAACAGCTGATATGGTGGGGCTCTGCCTCACCTGCCTGTATGGACGAGCCTCCGCTGGTAGCAATATTCTGAGAGAATCTTAACTGTATAATCTGACTTGCAGCACACATGAATATAACTGATATTGCATAGGCTGCCACAGAATTTGACCAAGATTTTACTGACCTCATCTCATACCAACCCCAAATGTCCTTACTGAAAAAGGTGAGGAAAGAAAAATTGTCACACATCATTTGGGTTTGAAATATTATTTGGACACCCATCCCTCTAAGGACTCTAAGGTCAACATGGTGATTATTCTCCTATCCAATGGTTTATTAAACAGATTATCCACCTCATTCAGTTGGATGGAAATTTCATTTGGATTGCCTTCAACAGGTTTATCCTTTCCTGATTTAGTTGTGTACATGAACTATATTTATTTTATTTTATTTATTTATTTATTTTTTTTGATTGAGCTATCAATCAAATTATGAATGGATTATTAGGCTGCATGCAAATGTAGTTAGCCAGACAGGTCAGGAGTGACATTTCTGATATTACAATACTGCCATGGAAATGAAAAGGGGTAATTGGAGTGGAAGTGGTATTTTATTGCATAAAGTCATATGCATATAGTTCCTACAGTTAAAGATGTGAAAACACATTTATACAGCAGTAGATATTAAAATATGCATTTTAGAATATGGTAGAGTATTAACTATGTTCTGCAGGTAACCAAAAGAAAAAAAAAATCAAGCTCAGGCAATTAAGCTTCACATTTCCAGTGCTTATATCCAAGATGTGTAATTAAGGTGTAGCATGTGACAAAAGAAGGTTATGAAGGATCGCATATAAAATACAGGGAAGTAAAGGAAAATAATAAGTATCATATAAATAGGAAGATCCATCAGAAAGAAATAAAATGAAGGGAATAAAGCCTTCTCACAAGAACAAAATTGGAAATAAGTTTACAAAAGTACCTTTTCTAATGTGGTCATGCAATTCAAACTACATAATAACAAATACTTCTCACTGGATGTCACATTTCTTTCTAGTAGAATATATTACTTCCAAGCAAACTTAATGAGTTTTTTTGGGGTCTGATGACATCAGAACCCATAAGCATTCATGAGGTTGTGTTGATGCTAAATATTTAACCGCACCTCTGCTCCTTGTCAAATCCATTTTGCAGGAGATGCAGCAGTGCCAAATCCATTTCCATAATGAAAGATGAACACAAAGCACTTCTTCTCCTCAGGCAACTGGGGAACAGTGAGGAGGGAAAGGGAGAAGGGCTTCATCGATTCCTCACATGAGAGGAAAAAAGATGGGGCAGTATAAAAGATCAGCCTCGGCAGAGGAATCTCCGTGTCGCTAACCTCTCCTTCCACCCGAGGGAGGAAAGAAAAAAAACATGAACGCGGTTTCCAAGGCGACAGCAAATCCGAATGCTGGAGCGCCTTTATTGGAAGTGACATATTAATAAACTGTAACCTCCCAAGGGCCCGTAATCAAGCTTCAATTAAGCTCCCTCTCCCTCTTTCTCTCTCCAACCGACACTTTTCCCCCATTTTCTTCCCTTTATTTTTATTCCATTTTAACGATAGGAGGCCTGGTCTGAGGTGTTTAATAATGCAGGGACACAGACATTCTCAAGACGCTCGGCATTATCCCAGTGTTTTATCGATCTGCTTGATGGAGTATTTCAATGACGGGGTCACCAGCCTGCTGGGATCAGATGAAGTTACTCTGATCAGACCATTGTTTCTGCACGAGTGTCGAGGATAACAGTGCTGGAAGTTGTGTGAAAGAAGACAACAACCGGTTTGTAAATACACAAAAAGCAGTTAAATAAAAAGGGAAAGAGATAAAAGGGATAATTTTTGAAGCAGGCCAATCACCCCTGGACTTCACCTCCATGTGGTTTTATAGCACATTACCCCCAGCCTTAGAGAATTGGAGAAGGAAAAAAAAACACTGTTATCCCCATAGACACTTCACTTTAATTACAAGCAGATAATCACAACACCAAAAATGAGCTCCCGTTGCACTCCAAAAATGGCTAATGCTTTAAATAGAGATATCGCTGATGAGGCATGATATTTGCCTTCTGATGAGGGGGTGGATCATCTAAGGGAAGTATCTAAAGCTGTATAGTGGCCACGCATCTTAAAAAACATTCAGTTCAAGTAGTTTCTTTATGTGTAAAGCGCGTTTAACAATAGACATTGTCACAAAGCAGCTTTATAGAAATCCAGCTGTAGATTTACATCCCTAATGAGCAAACCAGAGGCTACAGTGGCAAGGACAAACCTCAGGAGACACAAAAGAGAACCTATGCTCTTCTTGGTGACAGTCATATTATAAATGACACTGTAAATAAATGTTGTAAAATTTACAGTAGACACCTATAAACCATATTTACAGTAAAGTACTGTAATATTTTACATGTATAAAATAACAAGTAATCCAGTACATTTGGCTGATGCAGGATACAACTGAGCTGATGGTTAATGGTCGTACTCAAGGACCCAACCATAGCAGTTTGGCACTGCTGGGATTTGAACACACAGCCTTCTGATCTGTAACTCCAAGCCCTAACCACTGAGCCACCACAACTAGCTCAATGAGCTTGCATTGACTCAACCACCTCTACCACCGAATTCCCGCCACAAAAAGACTGCATTGAATCAACAGCGCAACACAGAGAGGGAGAACAGATTATTAGGCGTGCCTTTATTCTACAGTGGTTTAAAAGGGTGTATAATATGATCAGGCATTCTGGGCCATTAAGCGTCTCGCCACTCCTTGCTATAATACTCATTGTATTGTATCAACTGGGACTATCAAAATAAGGAAGTTCTCAATCATCTAATTGGTGACTGATTGCTGCATGGTGATTGTTTCTACAGGTGTTGCATTCTAGAGATCTATGTGTTAGATGATTGCTCACTTTCATAGCCAGCTTCAAGCCTGGCAACCTGAGAGACCACACCAACAGCTGTCCCATGCCATTGAACAATGGCTGTCTGAAGTGGCCCAGTGACATAATAGCAGGAAGAGGGCATTACTGAGGAAGGTAAACACAGGCCACTTCCTTTCTGACTGAAGTTGGTATCAGTCTATTGTTTAGCTCATTTCTCGTTATGACCTGCTATGCAGAAAAATGCAAAACACAAGTCATTTTTCAGAAGATTAAAGGTTTTTAACTACCTGTCAAAGACTTGTGGAGAATTGGCTGATGAAGTAATTAAACACTGGTTTAATTGCTGCAAGTTAACCATCTTATAACTTATATTCAAAGACACTACAGTGAAAGAGAGAAAAAGAGGTTTAAAATATCCTCAAGGCTCAGTGTAACTCAAGGAACCCCCACAGGCAAAAACAAAGATAAATGATCATACGGAAGACGGATGATAGATTTCTAGGGATATTTCACTGTTATCCACTGCTGCTGATGAGCGAGTGTGATTCAAGCTAACATTGGCAGGTCTATATCCTTCAGACCGAGACGTATGGTAATTCAAACCTTACCAGGCGTCTACCTCTCTCACCTTACACACACAGACACACTGAGAAACACACACACACACACACACACACACACACCCCTTCAGGTCTCACAATCCTCCCTCTTCAGTATTTATGGCACTGGCTGTCTCTCCTCTCCTCCTCCTGTGACCTGTGTAATTTCAGATGGCACACAGAGCAGGGATGGATGGAGCGGAGATGTCTACATAAGAAACGATGGAGGAGAGGAACAAATGAGGGAAAATGTGTCACCAGGTGTGCTGTGAATTAAGCAGGATGTGAGGGCTTGTAAAACATACACACACACACACACACACACACACACAAAATGCCAACCTAATGCATTATAATGGGTGAATAACACACAGGTGATTTTAGAACTTTAGAGACACCTACCTCTTTTGGTAAAAAAAAAACACACCCACGGTTAGACATGACACGACCCAACATTCACAAAGGCATGTGTATAACATTGTGTGTATAACATACTCTGGTTCTCCTGACTGATTGTACATTGATTGTATGGAGGAAAGCATTTCAAAATGAAATTATTCTTCAATTTCCTCCCAGCTACCATCACTGAACTCAATCTTTCTCTAAATCTTTCTCTCTTTAACACACAGACACAATGCAGAAGAAATTGAGCTGCATGTGAAATCAATGTCACACAGTCACACCAAGGAGCCCCTTTTAATAAATAAATAAATAGTTTGTGCATTTAATATTATGTTAAAAGTTTGGAGTTATTAAACACAATAATGTGAAAATGCTCTCATATGTAAAATCAACTACAAAGGCCGTGTACAAGCTTGTATTTGTGCTCATGCAACAGTTCACTGGTGAGTGCTTTTTTCCTCGGATGGAGGCCCTTTGATCAGGTCCGATGTGGGTGAGTGAGCAAGTGATTAAGTGAGTGAGTGAATCATCAGATGAATCTACTGGTTGGTTATGAAAACGAAAACAGGGATCAAAACAGTGAAAATTTACAGTAGACTCTAAAACATGCCATATGCCAGAGAAAATAATGTGAATACTCAGTGTAGAGTAAGGAGCAAATGATTACAAAATTCTGCAAAATTCCTAATAACCAAACCTATATATATATATATATATATATATATATATATATAGTTATATATAGTTATATAGTGTGTGAGAAAGAGAAAACCCAGTAATTAATTAATTAATTAATGTACTTGCTCTATTAGGGACATCACTGATGGTGCATTAAGCACATTTTTCAAGAGTGATTGCACTTTTTTGGCCATGATAATGAGTGGATTATTATTTGCTATCAGCTACAAACACCTGACGTCTGTTGGACCATTAAAATAATAATAATAATAATAATAATGATAATAATAATAATAATAATAATAATAATAATAATAATAACAACATGAGCAATTAGTTAAGCAGCTGTTAATATTGCTTGTGTCGTACAATGTAAGCCTATTTATGTGCTCTTTAATTTTTAATGGGTAAAAAGGCAACAGGTGTTTGATATGTGTTAAGCATTTAATAAATTAAATAACAATGATTAAGAAATGATTATACATTAACAGGTAAACATGTTAATATTAACATTCTAAGCCTAGAATATTTATAATTATAATATTTATAAGACCTTACATGTTACTTGATTATCTGACTACTCATAATCATTCCAATGTCTACAGCAAGCCTAATTCAGGAACATTTCTAAAGAGATTCTTACACACACACACACACACTTCCAAATTTGCTCTAGGCTATAAGCATGCATAATAATAAACAGTACGAGACAGAAAAGCAGATGCTTTTGTCCTGAGCCCTGTGCTAAGGGGTGTGTGTGTGTGTGTGTGTGTGTTCAGTATGCACAGTTAGTAGCAGTTTCACAGAGGTTAAAGCGGAGGTCTGGAAAAGATCAAACAGAACATCATGTTGAATCAGTTAAAGCTCAGCTCTGGCCCTGCGGTACAATTCCACATCACATCCCTTCACCGCCTCGAGGGAGCAACGCAGACGATCCACAACCCACGACAAAGTCTTACTAAGAGTTGTGGAGTGTGTGTATGTGTATGTGTGTGTGTGGCCATATGGAGGTATATGAAATCAATGAACATAAGAGAAGCAGTGTTTTGTATTTTGCAGAAGAAAGATTTTGGAATGCATCTTTGATCCCTTAACAGTCATTTGTATTTTGCAGAAGAAAGGCTTGAACCAAAGATCTGTTGTGCTGGGTCAGTTTTATTTCCCTCACTAAAACCATCAGGACCTATAAAATGCATTTATTATTGCTACCAAAGATGCTTTCACATCCCAAGAAGCACCTAAGGCCACTCGTTGACCCTGTTTACACTTGGTCATTTCATGGCTGTTGAGTATCAGGCTGATGCAGCAGCCATCTTATTCATAAAAGAACTAAATCGAACAACACTGGAAGTTGGTGTTCAAATGTAATGATCTGATTAGCATATTAGCACACGATACAGCTAAGCGATTTCAGCCTGCCTGACTAGACATGCATTTCATTAGGATGAATGTGGTTCAGATCTTATCAGGATACAAACCAGATACAAAACAAATGCAACGGCTAAGTGTAAAGGGTGTGTGTGTGTGTGTGTGTGTGTGTGTGTGTGTGTGTGTGTGTTACTGTCCGTCTTCAAAGGTGTAGCTGTGTACATAACTATCTGTCTGCACTTATCTGCAATATTTTATACAGTTGCCAGACACATGCTGTTTAGAGAAACAAATATGACATTATTAAGTCTCTTTGGGAATAACATCACTTCACCTCATTTAAATATCAACCAGCAAATAATACTTTGAACAGCCAGAAAGTTTTCCCTTTTCATTTGAATCTGTCTGGCACAGTGAGATGAATCACTTGTTTCCCCAAGTGACTGAGTTCATCTTCTCTCTGACGCGCTTCTTCTTAAGACAGAGGATAACTGTAAGCACTTTGCTAGCATCTCTCCTTTAGGTGAGAGCACCTCAAGTGCCAACGACAACTCTCTGTAACTACAGGAGTCCAAACCATGAGTGTCTCTCGACACACTCGAGGCAAAGATCAGGCTATCACAGGAATTGGTGTTCACACCTTTGTCTATTGAGCACAAAGACAGCTTAGCATTCTGTGCTACTTCCTGCTGATACGGTGCTTGTGGCAGCACCTGGAGAATCAAGCGCATCAGACGCTGCCACTATACAGCTGGTGTCCACAAGCACTTGAGTTTTTAAGCCTTGAGTAACAGAACGCAGCTCTGAGGCAGCTTTTCTCTCAGAGGATGAGAAGGTGAGGTGTGAGTTAGCTAGCAACACATGAGAATTGTGCAGTCACTGTGAAAGGTGTAAGAGTTTTAATGAGGTTTTCTTTTACGCCCCTTGACGTGTGAACTAATCTCTGGCGGCATACAGATATGTGGGTGTATGGACCCAGAGAGAGCTAGCTTCTGAGAACAGCATTCTCTGGTTCACCTGTGCCGTTAGCACATTGGCTAACAGCTAGTGTTTTTTTTTTTTTTTGTACTTCCTTTCAACACTTTTAAATAACTTCACACTTAGGTCGAGTCTGCCACTTTGTGTCGCGCTTCTCTGCACTGATACATTTTGCTAATTAAGTTTCAGTGGAAATGTTGGTTAACAGTCACTGACAACTTGTAGCTACATTTTTTTTTTCCCTTTTCAACTCTTTTCTTTTGAATTTAATTATAACAGTATGTGCCAACAAACACAAAGTTGGGAAAATATTTGCTAGCTTTCCATAATGTTTATAGATTAAATTAGAACTTGTGAGCCATCAGCAATGACAGATCGATTTCACGTAGCCACAGGCAGCGTGTTTGGGGGAAATGCTTGTCAGGGTTGCACATGTGCCACTAGGCCCAAAGCGAAAGGCCCTGGCCCGGGTGACGTGTGCCAAGCAGATGTCGCTGATGTGTCTCACCAAACACGTCTGTGTGTGTGGGCCAGCGTGTGTGCCATAGGGAAAATAAGAGAGAGAAAGAAAGATGGTTAGATACTCTGCAGTACCTCAGCCAGCAGATGTGTGAGCCACAAGACAAACATTACCACAGTCATTTATCTGTCAGGATCCAGACTGGAAAACAACAAAGCCTGTCACTCTCTCTCTCCCTCTCTCCCTCTCTCTCTCTTTCTCTCTGAGTCACATCTTTTTTCCAGCTCCAACAACTGCACATATTCACATCACCCACTCTAGCAAATGTATCATTTTGAGCAAACTGCTTTCTCAGATCTTAGTGTCAGGAACATAACAGCTTTTCTTCTCTTGCATTCAGACTTTTCATGAAATATCTACAGCACACACGCACCTCATTGGTCTCAGTGTTGCACAGCTGCCTTTGCTCTTCAAGACCAGCAAATAAACTTGTAACAGTAACACTCTGACATAAACCAGTAGTATTCAAGTAAAATTTTTATAGGTCCAGTTACATTATAGTTGTTGCTTACAAAGGTACAGATAAGCAACTAATGTGCCAAAATGGCGGCAATGGTTACCTTTTACTGTTTAAATATTAATGTTCAAGCAGTTTATACAGTTTATAAATACAACAGTTTGAATGGTTATACTGTATATTGTGTAATACTGGCGATACTACCTTACCACTTTGAATTGACACAACTGTTTTGAGTTTGAGAGTATAAACACACACTTCGCTGTGCATTTACTTATTTATTTTTGTCATTTTCTTCGTCGTCGACTTTTCTGTCATCAGATTGCTAATCAGACCAGAGAGAGTAACTAAAAGGAAAAATTTATCTGTGAAAACTCTCCCCTTCCTGACCTAATGTCTCTAGCCCTGCAGTTAGTCTCTGGTCAAATGAGCTGCTTTTAATTAATTTACATAAATGCATGTGATTGGATGCAAGCCTCATTGATTAGAAAACTGGAGAGACTGAACCATGGTCATTTTTATTTTTATGTTTTATTGATATGTTTAGCAGCTGTGCTACAACAATTTTTCAAGTACTCGGATTGGTCCATTGAAATACTTTGCTTGGTCTATATCCAGCGCATGATCTGCTAGTTGACGACCCCTAGCATAGGACATAATCCGACTGACTAGCAACAGGCTACATTATATAGCACTGGTCCAACAAATAACCAATTCTTCGCTAAAATGTCACCCTGTCTTTCCAACTCTGCTCGGGTTATAAATAAAGCTCACTAGCATTCCACCGCGTGTGTGTCAATATTATAAAGCGGGTCCACACAGACTGTCTGGCAGAATAGGGTAAATGTCAGCGTATGGCAAGGGACCTTCTCGATGAAGTCACATAGGCCTGTTCTCTACCAGACAAATCATGTCTGTCTGGCAAAGCACCTCTCTAATCCAACAACCTTTCAACTTTCTGGAGCAACTCTTTTTTCCCCCTGTCATTCATTCAGTCAAATCATTTTCATATTAGCTTTCTCAAATGCTTGGTTTATAAACACAGCATGACTTTGACTACAAAGCATTACACATCGCAGTACCTCTCTGTTTGCCTCGTCTTCCTCTTTGTGTGAAATTGTATATAAATAAATGTGTTATGTTTGAGCTGTGGCATCCGTCTCACTAAGAGAGTTTGAAGTGAAAAGGCTTTCATCTGGGATGAGATGGAAAACCTCTGCGGCAGTTGTGTTGTTTGAATTTGAGCATGTTTGCTGGTGAGGGGAAGCATTTGAGTAAAGAAAAGGGCTTGGAGAACAAGCTCAAGGACAGACATCAGTATAGATTAAAAGACAGAGAGCAAAAACAAAATGGAGTGAATGATTCCTTTCTCTAGACCTCTACTTAGCCTCAGCTCCTCATTCTTTCCCAGCACTTACACACACTATAAATATCCTTCACTCATCCGTTACCTATGGGTTCTTGCTCTCCACAGAGCACACTACAGGGACACACTATTCATTAGGCCCCCTGGCAGCTCATAAAACCCCAGATCTCCAGCTCGGGAGGGCTAACGCATACTCGAGTGTTCTCCCTCTACACTACAGCGGTGCAGGGACTCTGTGGTAATGCGAGAACATGAGATGTCATCATCCATGTGCTATGAGAAATGGAGAAAACAGTGCAACAGAGGAATCACATCTGTGGTACCGCCATAACGAAGGTCTCCTTTAAGATAACGCTGAGATTTATACTCACTGACCACTTTATTAGGAGCCCCTGTACACCTGCTCATTCCTGCAATTGTCCAATCCACCAGTTATGTTGCAGCAGTGTTATATATAACATCATGCAGATACAGGCCAAGAGACTCAGTTTACGTTCACATCAAACATTACAATGGGGAGAAAAACTTATCTCAGTGACTTTGACTGTGGCATGATTGTTGGTGCCAGTATGATGTGCTGGTTTAAGTATTTCAGAAATCTCCTGGGATTTTCATGCACCACAGACTCTTTACACAGAATGGTGTGAAAAACATAAAAACATGCAGTGAGTGGCAGCTCTGTGGGTGGAAACACCTTGCTGATGAGAGAAGTCAGAGGAGAATGGCCAGACTGGTTTGAACTGACAGAAAGTCTACAGTAACTCAAATAACCACTCTGTACAACCATAATGAGCAGAAAAGCATCAAAGAAAGTACAGTGTGCCAAACCCTGAGGCGGATGGGCTACAACAGAAAAAGACCACATCAAGTTCCACTCATGTCAGCCAAGAACAAGAATCTGAGGCTACAGTGGGCACAGATTCACTGAAACTTGACAGTTGAATATTGGAAAAAGACAAAGTGATATTTTTCCACAATCTGCATGACTTTATGCATTGCACTCCTGCCACATGACTAGATAAATGCATGAATAAGCAGGTGTCCAGGTGTTCCTAATAAAATGGTTGGAGAGCCTTGCAGGCCAGGAACACTGCCTGATGTGGGATAAATGTCTGAACCAATTTTGACCATTTGAGGAAAGTCAAATATCTGTAATTTTAAGAGTTGCAGGTGGTCATGGTAAGTATAGCCGAGTCAAACAATATCCATTGAGATGAGTCATTTTACCTGCAGTCACAGCCACTTAAAATAATAAGTCACCAACAGTGAGAACAATCCATCATTTTGCATGAAGAACTGTAGAGTCACTGTGTCCCATTTACCCACTCTAGATTTTGGAACGCTTCTTTGCTCCCTTAACAAAGGGTACCCATACTCAACACATCAGTGAAACTCCCACTCACCGTAACTAACTTTTGTTTTGACGTGGCAAACTGGCAGCCTTGATGAATAGGTTCCAAGCTCTTAAAGCAAGAGTGAAGTGCTCTGGTCTCATTCAGCGTGCTCTTAGTAGAGACAGTCTGTCATTGCAAATGGCAAATCAAGAACGGCAGGTCATGATCCAAGTGGCAGAGGAGTGAACAGGACTGAACTGGTAAACATATGGAGCACAAAGTACCACAGGACGCACTGCTAAACATAGAAGCATAAAGATAATACACACTCAGAAAAAAAGGGTAGTAAACTACCTTTCCTTACTTTTCCTACTGGGTTAATATATTTAGTGTGTATCTTTTAGCTAGAAAGGTGCATGTAGCGTATCTTTAAGGCTTAAAACAGTAATGTGAATAAAATGTACAAAATATGGACATCTCCATGAAAGCATGTTTTGTTAGAAACAAGCTAACTTTAGTGATCATGATTTATTTACAGTGAACTGTATGGTCAATGTTATAAATTTAACCAAGTAATGTGACTGTGTTGATTGATCTAAAGTAAATATTATTATGAACTCATTTAGGGTAGTGAAGTAACATTTCATTTAGTGTTGGGTAGTGTTGAGGTACTCAAGACCAGTTTTGGTCTTGAGACCACACGTCAATGATCTCGGCCTTGCCATAAACTTCACTTGGTCTTATCTTGGTCTTGGCCAAAGATTTGAAATATTTTTTCAGCAGCACCTGAGACCATGCCATCATTTCATAAACAAGTACCTGCTCCTGTTGTAATGTTTGTTAATGTAAATGTCTATCTCTGCATGTGGAGTTATACAGCACTTATCAATTCCAAATGACTACATTTCAAAATACTTAAACATCTTATGTTCAAAATAATATAGCACAAGTATGTGTAATAACACAGCTATATTTGGTTGCAGAGCAGTATGAGCCTATGCCCTATGTATGTCCTGTGTACTTATTCGTACAAAATGATAGATAGGTTATTGTAGTTACTTCAAGAGAAATTTCATGTTAGGTCAGAAAGATACTACAACCAGCAAATTAACACACCTGAGCTTCTGTTCCCGGTCTTAACATGGACTCGGCCATGTGTGCTGTTGGTTTCATCTTGATCTTGCCCGGCTATCATACTTAGTCTTGACTTGTACTCCGTTAGCTGTGGTCTTGGTCTTTACTCAGTCTCAGTCTCAAGGTGGTCCCGAAGCCAACACTACTGTTGATAATGTGAGCGGCCATGTTGAGATGACGTGATATGCTGAACTCAGGGTTGAGGGCACCTTCCCAACTTTCGAAGTAGGAACTCCAAGTTGAGAGGGTATTTTCTTTGGTTTTTCCTAGTTCAGAGGACGGGAATTCGATGTTATGAGCTTCAGTAGAATGCAGCATAAGTCCTATTCCCACCAGTTCCCACCGCAGCTGTTTTGTTTAATTCAAATCGGTTCAATCTTATTCATATAGCACTTTTAATAAACAAGCACATTTACAGAAATATGCATGTAGATTCCTAATGAGCAAGCCAGAAGTAAGGTAAAGAAAAACTTCCTGAGATGACATGAAAAAACTTTTAGAGGAACCAGACTCAAAAAGGAAAACTATCCTCTTCTGACACCCGATAGATTACTGTAGAGGGTTTTTCATCTCCTGCTTCAAGCTTCAAGCACTTCACTTGCACAACTGATGAAGGACTTTTGTCCAAAATGTCCTGTTTCTCTGAAAACTTTGTGTACTTCATTTAATTTTTACTACAGCTACTACATAAGTTGGTTTTCTAATGTTCATTCATTGGAGATCTTGACAGTTACCATCCGTTATCTCCATCTGTTTTCACTCAGTTGTGTACTCTTGAACTGAAACACCACCCCAATAATCCTCTGCAATGTCACCCACCCTGACACACACACACACACACACACACTCTTAAACTTTACCTATACATACTCATTAGCAGGATGGATGGTGGGGCCCTAATGGCTCTACCTAATCTAGTAGGTAAGCATACACAAACACACACATGCACATACACACACACAGAGACAGTGACTGTGCTGCATGATATACACAGCACCTCACCATACTCACTCTGCTGGGATTAACTTGTCACACACACAGTGTGTGGGGAAACTTGCAGGCTGTGATGTTTCAGCTCAGTGGTCCAGACCTTCGTTAGCTACGAGCTCAGTCCCTCCTTCGGGACAAAATCAGCTTGTTTCTAAAATCCCATCATTTTAGTGGGCTGCCAGACACTCTACACTTTTTTTTTTGCTTTTGAGTAAACATTTGGCAGCGACACCAAGCAGAAAAGACACGTCTCCATCAGGAAGCTAAAAGCAAGAAGTGATTGCAGATATATATGTCAGCTAAAGCAAAGCAACTGCAGGTTTCGATTAATCATACACGCTGGGATAAAATAAAATAAATCTGCTTATGCACACCCATGACGTGACTGATGAAAGACCACAGAAGCAGAACTATCTAAACAACCTGACAAACCTCGAATGAGGCGCAGAAGCGAATCTGACACTCAGCTCTGATTCAGGGCTAGCAGGTACGGCCGAAGACAATCAGTCACCAAACACAAGCTGTTCAGCGCAGATGTTGTTGACGGGTGACAGTTGTTATGCCCCGTCATGCTCGTGTGGAGCGGAAACAGCCAAAGCCCCTCTCTAGCTGCCTCATAGGACTCGAATGCGCTTAAAATCAAAGAGTGCTCACATCTGCAGATCCTCAGGGTTGTCAGAGAAACAGAGTACAAGCCTCGACAAAGTATTTGGTCATAAGTGCGAAGAGATAATGGAAAAAAAGAAATGAAGCCATAGCATATGCTGAATCACTGACCCTATACGCCTTCCACCTCAGCTGTGAAAACAAACAGTCGGTCCTGCTCCTTTACAGTACAGCCTCTCAGAACTTCAACTGTGTGTATTTGATCCTGTCTGGGAGACACAGTGCAGAGTGCACACACGCACATGCACAGAGAGAAAGAGAAAATATCCAGATATCTGGAGCATCTAGTATGAATAATATGGCGTGTGAGATTACGTGTAAGCCCCGGTGTGTATGTGTATTTCTCTGAGTACAAGAAGGAAAGCAAGTGTATGCGTGGGACCTGACGCGTGACAGAGTGCGTTGTCGCTGTCTAAGCCCTCTGCAGCTGCACACTACACTTATCCTTATCCATGAAGTCTGTGTGTGTGTGCTGATTTACACCAGGTCCTAGTTAGTAGGAGAGGGTTCAGAAAGAAGGCAGCCATTGTGTCAAAACAGCAGCATGTAGTCTCTAAAACAGCAGATCACAGCTTTAGATCTGAAGTGCGGGTTCAATCCTAAAGCACCTGGACTATGTCACATCAGCACAGCGCGAGCCAACGCAGTGTACAATATGGCTATTGTACAGAGCAGGTCTGGCCTTTGTGTTTGAGCCATGGATATGTACAGTGTCAGACCAGTTAATCAGCAGAACGAGGGAGCGAGAGAGTGAAGGAAGGAGATTATTCACTGGGGAATGAGGGAAGGACAAAAGAACTCATATTTATAGCATGGTAATGTAGATATGTACAGAGTGGAAGAATGTCAGAACATTCCACTGGCCTACATGTACTTTGTTTACACTATTGGAGCTTTTATACACATATGCAAGTATAATCAGTGTAATATTTAACTTTTTATTCCACTAGACCACACATTAGTATTTACATTTATAGTTAATTGGGTTTTGTGATCATACTAATCACGTAAAGGAATAAAACAGCTCTAATATCTATATAGCGTATATGTTTGGCAGCCGGGGAAAACTCTTCGCATGAGGAAATTTTGACATTTCACAGTATATGACATAATTTACCTGTCAAAAGTTGAGAACACTGTAGTTTAATTTGTGATTTAATCTACTCTTGTGCAGATTTCTTTTGCTCTCATACAATTTTAACTTGCTCATGCAGGGATTTGCCTTGCTCACACTCGAAACCGTGTGTGTGTGCACTCAAAATCATGCTGCTCGCATGCAGATTTGCTCTTCTTACATTTGAAAAGTGTATGCACGTCCTCAAATTCGCCCTGCTCGCTCTCAAACCTTTTATCACTTCACTCTCTCAGATTTTCAGTAAAATAACTGACAAAATCACTTAGCCAATCAGAAGTCACTATGGGCTTTGGCCAGTGAAATTGTTCCTATTCCCAGTGGGAAAGTGAACCACCGCCTGGCACCAACCCTGAAGGTGAAGAAAGCTGATAATGTATTCTCAATGTCAGTGACCTCAAGTAAGTTTAGTAATTAGTTTGGTCTTATTAAAGTCTGCTTTCCAACGAATAATTCATCTACCTCTACATTTATAACCTAATCTAATGATGCAAAAACTGCCAAATTTTTATAGAGATTTAATAATAGAGATTTGACAATGGGAAATGAGTTCTCATTTTGATTATCAATATCATCCACATCAGTCCCTGTCTCATCACCTGACATAAAAGTCACTCAACATATTTAAATATGAGCCTCATCCTTGTCTCTTCACTCGAATGAACTCTGTTCATGTTAATATTGGTGCTGAAATAATCACTGATTAATACAGTTCTGTTTGCTAAATTTCTTGCTATTAATGTCTTTTTATTATGTATTTTAAACATTGTAAAACTCTGTCCACTGTCATCTGTACAGTGGCATCCAATGGGTTTTCCCGTTGCAGTTGCTTTTGTAATTACACTTTCTCTAATGTTGGAACGTTGACTAAAAGTAAGAAATTTTCTTCTGTCTCATCCAAGGACCTTTATTGTTTGAGGCTAATGATGTCATTTTTAATCCACATTGTTTAGTGGAGTAATTTAATAATATCATAAACTGACTGGCCAAAGACTGTCCTTAGACTTTAACTATAAGTGAGATTTGCGTAAACAGCTTCCACGTTCTTTTCATAGTACATGAAAAAGTGCTAATGTACTGAACTATTCCTTTAGACTAGACATCCAAAGTCATATTATAACATATGGAGAACACACACACACACACACAGACACACACACCTAAACAAATTAGCTGGTTATGAATTAGGCTTCCTATCAAAAAGTGCAAATTGTGGTCCAGAATTTTCCCACTTCCCATGAGCCTTTGCTCTGTGGTTTCGAGACACAGTCGAGATCGGGTTTCCAGGAAATGAAAAGGTGCATAACAGATGTGCATGATGGGGGATTACTGGGCTTACAAAAATACTGAGCCCTGATGAGTTTAACATGCGAGACGGTGTTAAAAGTATTAAGTCGCCATCCGTTTTGGAAGGAGTGTGTTAAATTAGCGTGTAAATCAAAAATTTCGCAGTGCTGAAACCGCACGGTAAAACTAGTCGATATGTTCGGGTGTGTATGTTTAGCCTGCAAATGTGCAGAGGTGCATAGTTCTATTACATCCGTATAACATGTATGTGCAAGTGTACTTTTGCAGTAGGTACTCATGGATATGTACTGTAGACCATATTTGTACTGTAGACCATATTTGAGAATTATGAACTGTGTGCGTGTGTGTGTGTGTCGAGGTACCGATGGCAGGTTGGAAGCAGCCGGAGTACTCCTCAAGAGAACCTCCCGCTGTGCAGCCATGATGGTCGTCTTCTCACATGTAATCACTCCACCATAATTAGCTACTAATTGCACCCTGTGATAAAACAATATGCTTCAAATACTTTCCATTACCCACAAACTGCAGGGGGAAAACACTTAACTACATGCTTTTTAGACAAATTTAAATCATTTTTCTTCTTTTGTCTTTAAACTCACATTTGAAGCACATTGAGTTCGATCTGCCACAATGTGCATGGGGTTAAAGTTAAGAATGCTAGCACGAATTTGATGGTGTTCACCTCTACATCAGGTGAATGATATAGAAATCCAAGAAATAACATAGTCTCCTTTTAAGAGACTGTAAGTAAATGGTCAGTTAGTAGTTATCTTTCTTGGCAAGCTCTGTGTGTTTCCATCACACATAGGAGATTTGACATGTGCATCTGGAGTTTGTTGCTGGTGTCTCTTATAGTGAAGAGGAAAGGACTGTTAATGGCAGTAATGATTATAAACCATTATGAGACTGAAAATGTGAAATAAGACAATTATTTGTTAAACATTTTTAAGAAGCAAGAATTCACAGAAAGAACACTTTCAACCATGAAGTAAAATGGATGAACCTACAGTAACAACACACAAGGATAATTTAAGTGGATTCAACCATGAAACCAGCCAAATAACCAACCAACCATAAAACAACCAACGAATAAACTAACCAAAAACAATCAACCAAAAAACAACCAACCAACCAACCAAATAACCAACCAACAAATAAAAGCAATGGGGAAGTGGACAGTTTTAGAAGTAGAGTTATTTTAAGTAGAGGTATGGCGTCGCATTGCATTGCATCCCTGCTCAAATCCAGCCATGGTTTTTCACGCCAAAATGAGCTTTTACACAACCGATGCGTAATCCAGGGATGTCAAACATATGCCTGATAAATGTTTCTAATGCAGCATATCAAATAAATTTAGAGCATTCTAAATCTTTGGGGGTCATTATTGAATTAAAGATTAAAATATATATATATATATATATATATATATATATATATATATATATATATATATATATAGTGGTATATATATGGTTTTACCATACAGTATATATATATATATATATATATATATATATATATATTTGGTAATGAACTGCAGCCTGTTTATCTGTCTGTTTATATGTTTTGTAGGTGTAGATGTTCAACTTGTGTGCGTTCAGAAGAATTCAGAGAAATGTCAGTAAATAACTACATTTACAAAGAGATGTTGATGTGTTATTGGGTTACTAAATTGATTTTGTTGGTCTGGCTTACTTGATATTGGAATACGTGTAACATGGGATGTTACCTAAAATCAGCTTGACACCTCTGTGTGGTCCTAATTTCTCACAGTGGCTTGGCATAAGCCACATTTAACATCCTGTCCCTGCCCAAGTAAGGCAGAGATACTAAAGAAAGATAGCATTGTCAAGCATTGATTTGTGCCAGGTCTGACAGGCTTTTTGTGCCATATTCATGTAACTTTAGTGCTGTTCAGTAGCCCCATTATGTCTATTCAGCTGAAAGGACAGGGATGAACAGCAGACATAGTGGGAGTGTCAGTGGATAAGGAAAGATGAAGACTCAAACGATGGGCAAGAGCAAAAGTGCGAAGAAGAAAAGGGAGAACGCCAAGACTGGAATGAAGCATTGGAAGCATTTAGTGGCTGCTAACGCTGCCTCTGAACACAAGGCAACTGTGTAGGCAGCTAACACTGCTTTTTTTGTTGCTAACTTAGCCACAGAACATAAACTTGGTGACATTTTCTGAGCTTCTGAACTGCTGATTGAAAGACTTTATCTGCCAAAACAGCCATTCTTTAAGAGTTAGCAGTCTGACTGGGCATCTAAAGAGAACAGCAGAGTTAACATATGTTTAAAATTGATGTCATATCCTGTTAGCCTGAGGCATTTCTCTCACTAATAAAGAGGAAAAATCAGAAGCATTTGGCTCCAGTGTCTTGACTAATACATAAAATATGTGATGGTTGCTCTTAGCAGTATCATTTTAGTTTAGTTTAGGTTTCTACTTTGACATGTTGAGTAACTATTTGTTGCACTTGGACAGAAAGTAGTTCTGCACTCAATTCAAAGAAGCAACATCATGGCTAAGTGGTGATCATCCTGAACAATAAATGTCAAATAAAACAGCACAGCCAGATCCACATGGCATCATTCTGGAAGTGCAAAAGTCATTTAGAGTGCCAGAGAAAACAAAAATATTCCAGTGAACCTCCCTTCTATGACCCTTTGAATCTCCGTCTGTGACATCTATGACTATATATTCAGTATCACTCTGATATATTAAAACGTTGGATATGTTTCTGTGAGAGCAGAATTCCTTTGAGTGCACAGTCCATCTGTCTCTATATGCTTGTGCAACTGGAATATCCTACAATACCCTGAGATGTTCCAAGCTTCCAAAGTAATGGATCAGATAAAGCTTCCCTTGGTACCATGTAATTCTCCATCACAGAGACACAGCATGCTTTGAAGGTCAAAATTCTGCACTTTTTCTTTAAAATGGGGTTATAAACCATGCTTCATGCATCAGCATATGGTCATCTGTCGTGGGTTATGGGATACAAAGTGTCGAAAATTATTTATGAGTGCCGACTTGTGTGCAAATTCTGGAAAATTGGACTTCACTTGGGGAATTCATCTTTTTTTTTTTCAAAATTGCAGACAACATGCAGGATTTAATTAGAGCTGTTTAAGAGCCAAGAGTGTCTCTCACACACACACGCACACACTCGCTCATCTGTCTCAGTTTAGATGCAAATCATCCATGTTTACCTAACTACTGACATGTATAGTGCAGGGTAAAAACAAGAAGGAAGAGAGAGAGAAGACTGCAAGGTCAAAATGTTAATTGAGAGCATTAGGAATGGACCAAACAGGATGCCAGGATTTACAGGATCCACAAGAAATCAATTAAAAAGCATCCTTTTTCTGAAGAGCAACCGTGTATGTTGACAGTGACTATGTGTGTATTGTGCCTTACTTCAAAGTAGTCGTGTTCACACAGCAAAAAAAAAAAAAAAAAACTCCTTATCAGAAAACATCACACATCCATGTGTGGTGTGTAGCTTTAGTATCACGATCATGTCACCCCATTTCTGTCATAAGATCAATTTTGGTCTGGCACAGAGACTCAGTGTTGCCATCTCACAGTTTGATCCTGAGCTCAGGTTACTGCCTGTGTAGAGTTTTGCATGTTCTCCCTATATCTATGTAGGTTTTCCTTAGGCTCTCTAGGACTGAAGGTAGGTGTTCTGGTGAAATGAAATGCCCCTAGGTGTAAAAAAGGGTATCTATTCTACATACTGCCTCTCCTGGTTGTATTCCTGCCTTGTGCCCAAAGTTCCCGGTATAGGCTTCCCATCTGACAAGGACTAAAGTGTTTACTGAAGATGGATGAATGTTTTTCTTTACTTATTGTCGTTTTCTCCACTTCTCATCAGTGGCACTGTAACAAGCTAGAAGTAAGTGACATGCAGGTGATACTTGCTTTCAGAGCAAGACTTTGGGCACGACCTTACTGACCTTGATTTATTGGCTAGACTCACATATCTATCTAGGGCATTGCCCTCACCCCACTGCTCTACTACTGCTTCTCTCCTTCCATTTTCCTGTTTCTGTCTTATGTATATATGTATATATATATATATATATATATATATATATATATATATATATATATATATATATATAAGTGAAAATGACTGAGATTTAAATAAGCTATAAAGCGGTGTTGTAGTTCTAGAAACATATTGTGTCACAGCTAGTAGCCATCCAAGAAAATGCAACTAAATATTTAATTATTTCAGTAGTTTGTGGGTTGTATTTTATTACATCTTCTATCAATTCCTTTAGTAAAATAGCTATGCCCAAGCTGAGCAACACAAACAATAAGTGAACTGTTAACAGTATTGGCAATGCACTAAGCAGAACCAATATAAGCAAGATACAGAGCATTATTATCAGTGGATCTATGTCTAATTCTCTGATTTGAATTAAATGAATACACTTTTTTGCCTAACTGTTGTACAGGGCAGCATACAAAAGGCAGACATTCATTCATCTTCAATAACCACTTTATCCTAATCAGGGTCGCTATGGATTTTATACCCCAAGAATACTGGGCACAAGGCAGGAACATACACTGGATGGGATACCAGTTTCAGGATGGTTTAGGAGTTGGGAGTAAACTAGAGAACCCAGAGGAAACCCACATGGATATGAAGAGAACATGTGAAACTCTGCATAGGCACGAACCTGAGCTCAGGATGGAACTGGGGACCCTGGAGCTCTGCCCCCAGTTAGGCAATTGAGAAGTCAGATTGTGGAAAATGGAGAGTAATTTACAGCAAAACAGATTTATATAAATATGGATGGGGAAAAGAGAAAAAAAATGCTTCTTAATGTTCCAGTGTTTTGCTATAGTTGATATGGACATGAACAATTACTGAGTATCTAATGGAAGACCGTGATTTAGCAAAAAACTTCCTTGTTAAACCCAGAGTTGTCTTATAGGCACACTGACTATCATTATCAAATCAGAAAAAAAGACAGATATTAAATTGAGGAAGCTAGTGCAGGAACAATGTGATCATATTCCTCCAATAGTGGAAAGTGATTTGATAAGAAGAAAAGTAATTATAGAAAGACACCTGAAAGACATCAAAACTGAAGAGTTGAAAATTGGAAAAAGACCAGAAAACTTTTTTTTTTTCCAATCTTCAACTGTTCAGTTTTGGTGAGCCTATACCCAGATCTCTGTTCTTGGTTCACACGAATGGAACCTTACCTGGTCTTGTGCTATTGTAGCCCATCTGCCTCAATGTGTGGCATGTTGTGTGTTCTGACATGCTCTGACATTTCTGCTCACCAAGGTTGTAATGAGTGGTTATATAAGTTAACGTAGACTTCCTGTCATAGCGACTTGAAACACTTTTGCCATCCTATTCTGACCTCTCTCTTCAACAAGACGTTTGCACCTGCAAAACCAGCGCTCACTGCTTTTTGTTTTTCACAGCATTCTGTGTAAACTTTAGAAACGGTTGTGTGTGAAAATCCTAGGAGATCAGCAATTTTTGACACACTCAAACAACAACACAGATGCAGGAGGACACTCCTTCTCAAGCTAAGCACACTTCTCAATATACTCATACGCAAGAACCAAGTGGATTTTTTCTACTAAAATGTAAGGGTCCTCCAACCCCAAATCAAACACACACTCCAAGTACTCCAACTATAAAAGTGTGTGTGTGTGTGTGTTTTATTTGACGATCCTCCCCCATACTGATGCTTCAATAGCATGACAATGCATGTCAGTGCCATCCAGCTTGGCCCTCACCTGGTGCCCTCCATAAATAACATCACACAGGCTAACTAGTACAGATCACAGTATGACGCTTGACGACATTTAGAGTCTCTAGCTGCGCTCTGTGTTTGCATAAGAATGAATGTGTATGGATGTTCTTCATAGGAAGCTCAATACATGGACATCACACTGACTTTTGAACACTCCATGTGTGTTTGCATGCACAAAGCTGATACTGATGTCCATGCAAACATGATCACACTTTCTCCTGGAATGATAGAAGGCCTCAGCATTTCCGTAATACATATTTAACTGTACAAATATTAGGGACTGCAGTACTGACCTCCTCGGTAATGAATATTCAATTAATGACTAATAAAACCCACCATTTAAAAATCTTTGTGTGCATCCAAACCTGTTTCACGGACAGTGTGAATCTGGAATAATTGGACCCTACAATGAGAATCAGCTAGAAACTAAACACTGCAATAACTTGTATAATTATGACTGAATGAATAATAACCATCACATTCATCTTCAGTTCAACTTCTTCAGCTTTATCTTGGTCACAGTAGATCCTACCCTGCGAACAATGTGTGTGAGGCAGGAATAGATCCTGGATGGAATGCTAGTACTTCACAGTACACACATTCACATACTCATTCATACCTAGGGGCAATTTAGCATTCCACCTTCTGGCATGTTGGGAGGAAATACACAGGAACACGAAAACTCCGAACAGACAGTAACCAGAGCTCAGGATCAAACCAGGGATTATTTCTATTGTTCATTTTCTACTGTATATTCAGGCATGTTCACAGTCCTTCTAGATAGAATAAAAAAAAAAAACACTTACCCTGCAAGAGTACTACACACTGGTTCTCCACTAGGTTGTGTCCTGTCTCCCTTGCTGTACATTCTATATAGCAATGAGTGCAGAGGTAGGTATGGGGACAGGCACATCATTAAATTTGCAGATCATTCTGTCATCGTAAGCAGGATGGGGAGACAGAATATGGTCCTGTGGTGGATTAGTTTTGAAACTGATGTAATAACCACTACTTCCACAGGGAACATGATAGAACGACAAAAAGTGGATTTTGTGTAGAGCTATCGGTATCTTGGAACAATTACTGATAAAGTCGACATGCAGAAGCAATTAAAAAAAAATAAGCAACCAGTAGATTCAGTGTTTTTTAAACCTTAGCAGGGACCTGATCAGACTTTTTAAATATACGATTAAATTTAATAAAATATTTCTTTAAACATATCCTGGCATGGTAATCTGAAAGTCAAGAACAGAAATCATTAGAATGAAGTGATTAAGGCAGCGAGCAGGATTATCAGAGCGCAGCAGTCCACACTTTCTGATATATCTGAAGCCAGAATCAATCAGAAGGCAAAATCAGTTATAACCTAAATAAAGAAGGGCAGGCACAATAGATGCAAACATTCTTTTTTAGTATGTGTAATGTGTATTTTTGCACTAACATTTCTTCTATTGTATTTATTTTGTTGTGTTTTTATTGTGTTTAGTGTTGCTTGTCCTTTGTAAACTGTGTGATATGTTGTAAACTGTTGTTGTTGAACCATGCTGCAAATCTAATTTCCCATGTGGACAATAAAGAGCTGAACTGAACTCAAGAAAAACCTGGCAAACATGAATACAACAACTGCACTCAGGTAATTTCAATAATCTGAATGGGCCAGCAGAAAATGGAGTTAAGCTCCAACTTACAAGTCTGAATATGGAGAGCATTTGAACTTGAGTTTCCAACTTAAGTTGCCAACACTGAATTCAGCCTATTACAGCCTAATGAATATGTATGCATGATGCTGGAAGCTTGCAGAAGTGGTGTTCAGAAGACAATGTGCATTTACCGAAAGCTCTCATGTATATTACACAGAGAAGTGTAGCCAAGTACACAGCTTACATTGGCATGGAATATGGTTGTAGGCTCCCAAATAGAAATTGGCATATGGATAACCAACCAGATATTTATAGTATCTGTTGCAATAACATCCAATAAAAGGAATATGAAACACTGGAGAAATACCAGTGACTGACGGGTGAACGGTCAGAATGTTGAAGGTAAAAAAAACAAGGTTGTCTCATAAGTGCTAGAAGCTCCTGGGTCAGAGAAGATCAACTTCAATCTCAGGTTTGTGCAATCTCAGTCTGAGAACCACAAGATCCTAAGAACAGCAACATCACTGTGTCTTACTCAAATACGTTTGGTTTGAAGCCAGAGTGAAGACTGTGAGAGAAAACTGTGTATTTATTTATTTATTTGTTTGTTTATTTATTTATTTAAGCGTTTATTTATTTATTTATGTATTTATTTATTTAAGCATTGTTACAGTATCGTTCTCGAAACTGATATGTCAGAAGGTTTTAATAAATTTTCTATAATAGCAAGCCTTGACAATAGTGCCACCTATAATTCAAATCACAGGTTTATATTAATGCACACAGTCTAATACATTTTCCTTTCAGTACTAACAGCTCATTCACAGGGATTTGTATGCCGGACATTATCCAAGACTACTAAAAAAAAAAAACAGGGCTGTAACAAGAGTCAAAATTTTAGGGAGGTCCACATTGCAGAAGTGTGACCCAGTTCATAGTTAATATACCACAATGCTGAATTGCTAATTTCTGATCTCTGTTACGTTATACTGCCATTCTTTGTCGTTAGACTCGAATTTTATTTCGTTAAATATTCTTTTTTACAGTTCTCTCTCTCTCTCTCTTCTATCACTGATTAGTGACAAAGCCTACATTGAAAACGCCATGTACCCCACAGCTAACTCAGGGTACATCAGCTAACATTACGACAACTAGCATGCTGATTTGGCTTTATGAGTAGTGTGCATTTCATAAATTGCTAATTGCTTTCATAAACATTTACATTTATATCACACATTCTTCCATACACATAAACATTTTATCATAGCTATGCTAGATGTGCGTATCATAGCTATGCTATATAAGTCTGGTAGCATAGTGTCTCATGAGAGATAAACTCTCTGGATTCTAAGGTATTTTTGAATATTTTGCCATAGACTTGTTTTTGCAGTATTCTACCAACTTATATTTTTTATTTATTTAGTTAGTTTTTTTTTTTAACCTCAAGTGTTTGATCTCATTGCTTTCAGCAGAACCTCAGCTTTTAGATATTATACTGATGTAACAGAATCCAAAACTCACAAAAAACACCTATGAAAAAATATCATTTTTATTGAATGAATGAAGAACACACCCTGAATGATTTTTTTTTTCCAGTAAAGTTTTTTTGTCTTGTTTTATGGTTTTATGTCAAAATAATGCAAAGATATTCATCACACTAATCCGTTCTTGATTATTTTCTTATAAGAGCATGTCCTGCAGTGATTGAACGATATACTATATGTAAGGGATAAATCATACAACTTTGTAGAATATGGGATGGAAAGTATTTCTCATTATTAGCCATATGTTATGGAATGTAACTTGGAGGTGGCTCATCAGCTGATTTGCTGGCCAACTTACTTCACGCGTGACTTAATATCTCATCTAATTTAAACTAAAGCTGACATGCTGTGTTACAAGTTAACAAGAAAAAATTCAACAGCTGTGTGTGTAAAAGAGCATTATCACTTCAAGATGATAGAAGGATAATTTAGCTCCCTTCCTCTCCTCCTCTGTCGATCCCTAGAGTAAATCACTCATTACTAGAGACGTACACCTCCTTTCTCTCATTCCCTCTTCCTCTCTGCACTCTATTGTTCACCATTCCTAACATTGTAAAGACTCTGTGCTTTTTATTATGAGTCATATGCATGCAAGTGTCCCCTCCTCTCACAAACCAATTTTCATGCTAATGATTGACACACAAAGCCAAGCTCCATATCTCAAAATGCAAAAGCAAACATCTGTTCACTCTATTAACAGGGCAAGTGCCCTCCTGAAGCTCCTTAAGCACTTACCACCATGTAATTGAGCTGCTTATGAAGACACGGCCTGTACGGAAGGAAATAAGCTCGCCCCGGATATCATGTGATCTTTACTGCTAGGAAGTAAACAAGCTGGCTTGGCTTCGGCACCGATCGCTGAGATGCATTTAAATCAGTTGTTGAGGATTGTATTATCTGAGATGTGCGCCCAGGATGGAGACAAGATTAGGGAATCAAATTATTTGCTTTATCATGACTGTTTAATTTTGTCTTTCTCTGTTACATATCAGACTTGACTTTTGTCATAAACATTATTGTTATTATGTAAAAACACCGACATACCCAGGAGGTATTTGAATCTCTGAGAAACAATTTTTAGCAATAAATCTTAGTGTCACTTCAAATTACACGGCTCTTGCTAAAATGTTTTTTTCCCCTTTCCTTCCTGTGTCTGTAGGATACAGCCAGATGATGAGGCATAATTAGCATCTTTAGGCAAACATTTAACAGAAAACCCCTATTGTGAAGCCACCTGCTATAAAACTACGTACTATAATTTGATTGCCCATGTCATTATTCATTACAATTAAGCTCAGACTTACAAATAAACCTCAATTAATGATAAAAATTGAGTCATTTAAACAGCAGATATTTATTAAGATTTGATGCCCAAAATGTGGCTTTAAAAACTAATGGCTTTAAGAACTAGCTCACCCTGAGAGGCCCTGATTACTTAATGTTAGGATATTACCCAAGTCTTTGTTTAATCGCTGTGAATAATTATAAAATGGGAAGTCGTGATTAAAGCAAAGCCTAATTTGTAATGCTAAAGGCATAGACACTGCGGCAATAAGATACAATTAAATCCATACGTTCTTTTGTCACTCAGTAATTCTATAAGGCTGGAAGATCAGATTTGATCTGTTCAAAAATTGATAGCTGGCAAATGCTGAGACAGCTCTGCCACTTTGTGTTGGTTTCTGTTTGATCCCCTTCAATTCAATTATGTAGATTCAGCGGTTGTTAAAGAACATGGAGTTAATCAAGTGATCATGTCAGACTGACTCAAGAGTACATCTTCTCACACTCGCATATTCAATGTTCATATTCTTGCAGGCACACACACACACACACTTAACTGTTTCTGATCCGGGAAGTCAAGAGCCCATTTTAATTAGTCGATTTTGGGTGCAGGCATGAGATGACCTTTACTTGAGGACGAGTTGGACCATTGTGCAAGTATCTCATACAAACAGCTTGCACACAGAGAGAGGTAGAGTCGGTACTTGCAGTGGTCAACTCGTTATAGCCTCAAACACTGCTTCAGACAGCATGCAGGCTTTCGGTCCTGCAGCAACAAATGCCTTTGAGCTACAACCACACAACCAGAAGAGCAAAATCAGAAATAATCTTGGGAGAACCACATTGTCTATTACAGGAGAGTTGGATATAAATGTGTGCCAGCCTGGGAAACACTTCACATGGTAAAAGTTAAACATTCTCTAGTTTTTTCTTCTGAAAATGGATTTATATCTCAGGTTTATATTAATGTGTTTGTCCTATACAATCTTTTTATAGTAACAGCTTATTCACAGAGACTTGGCAGATGCTGCACATAATCTAAGCCTAAGAATAAACAGAATAACAGTTTTGTATTGTTATTTAACAAAGACAATTCATATAGTGAAGCTTTCTATAAGGAGGTGTTTATTTAACATTTATGGAAGGAATCTCCAGCATCAGTAAGTTTTCCACCACAGAGGACAGAGGATTTTGCACTTTCTGGTTTCTCAGTAGCATGGCAAGATGCTTTTTTTGTCTTAACTACAAGAGAGACGTGATGGTGATGTAATGACTGTACATCTGATAATAGGAACTAATGCTGTATTTGTGGTGCCTTGTAAGTGGTAATGTGCAAGTTGTAATAACGTCATTTCCCACCTTGGCACGTTCAACATGTGAAGTGGGAAAAAAAAAAAAAAAAAAACATGGACGCCTCCATGAAAGTGTGTCGTTTGTTTGCTCTATCAGACCATGTAAAGCTCCTAAAAAGCTACTCTAACTGCACTTTTACAGTTACAGGCCTGAGTGGATACCAGTACTGTTCAACTACAGTGAATTTCAAACATTCATGCAACATTTTGAACTGAAATTGCAGCACAGCAACAACAGAGGACAATAGCGACAAGCTAACCGACATGAGTGATAAGTTTAATACTGATGATTACCTTCTCAAAACAGCCATTAGTATGGACAATATTATAATTCTCCCCAAGTACTATTTTGGTATATTAACTGATCTAATGCCAGTACTGCTATGCATAAACTAATTTAAAACTAGAGAAGGCAGACTTTACACTGATCAAAGTGTGAGCGGCCATGCTGATTTGACGTCACTCCATAAACAGACTACCCCAAGTTGACGAGTTGAATTTGCCAATTGAGGGTGCATTTTCAGTGCCTTTTCCTGATTGCAGGCAGGGGATTACAAGGAGCAACTTCACCTCAAATGCAGCTTAAATTATTCTTGTAGAGGTTCCACAGCATTAAATGTAACTATAAATGGGACAAAGTGGCATTCATCGATAAATTAAAAATGGTAGTTGTTGGCTGAACTAAAACTCTTTGGGACTTGCTGTTGAAAATAATCAACTTTGTGATGGTAATGACTTTCCGTCTTGCATTAGAATCACACATCCCCATGGTATTTTATTCTTTACTCATTTTATATTAAAAAAAAACAAACATTTAGAAATGATTCAAAACCAATATATTTACCTCACAAACTATTTTAGGAATCCTTTTTAACTCTGTGAGTTGGCTACTCTAAATTGCCACTAGCTGTGTATGAGTGTGTGAATGTGTGTGTGCGTGGTGCCTTGCAATGGACTGACGTCCATCTAGTGTGTATTCCTTCCTCACACCCAGCGTTCTCAGGATTGGCTCCCATCCTGACCGTGGTCAGGCTAAAGTGCTTACTGAGGACAAATTAATGTTTTAATATTATCCTGGACTGACAGGCAAGCAAACTCCCTGCCCACCTTTCCATTTATCTACTTATGGAAAAGAATTTAAAGAATTAGACACTTTACAGCCATAACATTAAAACCACTGAAAGGTGCAGTGAATAACATTATCTCGTTACAATGACATTGTCAAGGGGTGGGATATATTAGGCAGCAACTGAACAGTTAGTTCTCAGACTTGATATGCTGGAAGCAGGAAAAATGGGGAAAAAAGTGTAAGGATCTGAGCAACTTTGACAAGAGCCAAATTGTGATGGCTAGACGACTGGGTCAGAGCATCTCCAAAACAGCAGGTCTTGTGGGGTGTTCCTGGTATTCAGTGGTTAGTACCTACCAAAAGTGTTCCAAGGAAGGACAACCGGTGAACCGGCTGTCGCATAAGGCTCATTGGTGTGTGTGGGGAGTGAAGGCTAGCCCATCTGGTCCAAGCCCACAGAAGAGCTACTGTAGCACAAATTGCTGAAAAAGTTAAAGCTGGCTATGATAGAAATGTGTCAGACACACAGTGCATCGCAACTTGCTGGATATGGGGCTGCGTAGCGTAGAGTGCCCATGCTGACTCCTGTCCACTGCTGAAAGAGCCTACAATGGGCGCATGGGGAGGAGCTGGCCTGGTCTG
Organism: Pangasianodon hypophthalmus; assembly: GCF_027358585.1. Taxonomy (NCBI): domain Eukaryota; kingdom Metazoa; phylum Chordata; class Actinopteri; order Siluriformes; family Pangasiidae; genus Pangasianodon; species Pangasianodon hypophthalmus. Next base: position 6,523,384 of record NC_069714.1, on the reverse strand, counting down.
ATGAATCAAGTTTTCATTTACATCATATGGACAGTCGGGTGCATGTGCATTGCTTACCTGGGGAAGAGGTGGTACCAGGAATAAGGCACTATCGGAATAAGGCAAGCCGGCAGAGGCAATGTGATGCTTTTGGAGGCACCATCTCGCAACTTACAGGACTTAAAGGATCTGCTGCTAACATCTTGGTGCCATATACCACAGCACACCTTCATAGGTCTTGTGGAGTCCATGCCTCGATGGGTCAGAGCTGTTTTGGTAGCACAAGGGGGACCTACACAATATTAGACAGGTGGTTTTAATGCGTTAACTGATCGGTGAAAGTTTACAATAGGAAATGAGTTATCACTTTGATTATCAGCATCATCCACATCACTCTCTGACCTGAGGTAAAAGTCAATTGCGGCATTTAAAAAGAGCCTCATGGTGGTCTCTTTTATCATTTAGAAAAATTAAAACTGTCCGCTGAGTGTCTAAGCTCTATTTTCTGTTTGATGATGGTGTGATGGTGCAGCAGCATCGTGGACAATTTGACAGCCGTATCTAATTACAAACTCAATTGAATAAGCTTATGTTTGTTTCACAAGCAGCTATCCAAAAACTCGATCAAATTCAATCCACCCAGTTTCACAGAAAAAATATATAAATAAATAAAAACATTCACATGCAAGTTATGTGAAGCACCCTCTACACACTGAATATCAACGTTTTGGCACAAGCATATGGTGAGTAGCAACATGTCAAACTTTCACATGAATTGTACAGAGGTGGGCTTGATTGAAATATGTTGGTGCAGAACGTCTCAGAGCATTCAAGTGAACATTTGATATGCAACATATGCTTGTGCCAGAATGTTGATATTCAGTGTATAAAAGGTGCTGCAAATAAGTTGCATATGAATGTTTTTTTTTCTGTGAGACTTGGTTGGAAAAATTACATCTAGATAGTGAGGTTTTAAACAACTTTAGCAGACGATTTCATATACTGCTGCGTTTATTAAACTGGCTCCTTACCCAATGTAATCTTTGCAGGCAGACAGCCAAGGCAAAGGTTAGGCAAAATTTTTGGTCAGAACCAGATTTTCCATAATTTTATCCATAGCCCTTTTCATTATCATAATCCAAACAAGCAGAAGTTAATGTGTATAGCCATTACTTAAAGGAGCAAGAGAGTAGGTACTAGAGAAAAAAAAAAACAGAAAACAAGCAAAACCAAGAAACACAGTTTAGGAATGCAGGTATGACCCATGTAAAGCAAATCAGTGAGTATTTATACACAAGCTAACAAGACAGAATGAGACATATTACATGGTACAGGTCGAGACCAAGGCAGAGCCAGAGCACGGGTGAGGGAAAACAGGAAGATAATGGAAAGTTTTCATTACTTGTTATTTGTGTGTACTCGACCAGTGCTTCAGCTTATAATGTTCACATTGCTTAAAGCATTTTGTGTGTCTTGTGTTATGAAGCAGTAGAATGGTTCTATCGTAAAAGATAGTATGAGGGTATGAGGTCAATCTTGTGAGTTCCTGGATTGAACAGAAACACATGCAGGAGATAGGAGATGACAGAGGAGGTCTGGAAAGGACAAACGATTATCTTATCATAAGGTGTAGGCTTATAGTAGAGAACTAGATGCAAGCCAGGTGACCTCATCCTAGGCCACAGATCTCTCTTACTCTTAGGTCATATGGCATCTTTTAGCCTGCTTAGCGTGGGTCGACCCAATTCCCTCTGTACCAAAGTAGAAAAGGAACTTTGGATTAAAATTCTTTAATAGGCTTGGGCAGAAAATGTAAATTCACAAACAAAGAGGTATGCAAGGTATGAGTGAGAGAGAGAGAGAAAGAGAGAGAGAGAGAGAGATTTAGTGTGGGAGTCTTGAGTTGTTTTCCAAACCACAATCCTCGAGTGAGACGCAGTCAAATAGAGGAGATTAGGTTAATTATTTTCCCCCGTTTTCCACAAAACTCCCTTATTGTTTTATTATGTGCTCTTTAACACTGCCCCAAATCCCTATTATAGTGTGATTGCCTCAGTTGAAAGGAATTTGCAGTGCCCTACCTCCCACAGAGAAGGAGTGCACACGAATGCGGCTTCAATAAAAAGCAGAATTATTGTGATGTTCACACACTGACATTCATTTGAGTGTACAGGCATGCATGGCAGTTAGAAGTGTTAATGTGAGTGTGTTTGGATGTGAAATGGCAGGCTTCAGTCTTGCTCAAATAGCATGTGTCTGGAATAAGACTACCAAAAAACACAAATACACATGAGAGAGGTGGCTAATCTCTGTTCTCATTTAAGCTATTGTTTTGTTTTCTTCCATCTCATCAAAAGTCATGGGAAAATGTCTTGTTTTACCAAAATAGCCAGTTGTATGCCAACACAACAACCACAATAAATTGAGAAAAATTGAGTAGCTAAACCCAGGATAATATGAAAAATCATATTTTATGCAGAGTTTCTTGCTCCATTATCATAATTCGCAATTTAGTCTTTACCAAGTACATCTCCATACTAGGGATGTAACCAAATATGAACACATTATTTAGAATAAATAGATAATGTCCCATTCAGAAACGGATACAAATACAGATATGAATAGGAGGAGCACTGTTCCTATTTATTTATTTGTTTGTTTGTTTGTTTGTTTGCACCAAAAATGTTTACATGTCATCTGGCGTCCATTGGAACCAAGATCCCATGGGCTGCATTATACTTTTACTGCTATGTGGGAGCCAGTGAGCTGTTAGACATCAAAGGGACAAAAAGACCATGGTTATATATTCATCCTTAATAACTGCCTGGTCCAGGTTTGAAGTGTTTCTGTTCAGTATTTTCCTGTTTTTTTTCCTGGGGTCATAGTGGTAGGGTTCATATTTAATAAAAAAACAACCAAACAAACAACAAAGCCCTGTTCTTGTTTAGGCCCTGGCTACTTCAAGTTTAAATCCTAAAACATATATGGATATGAATATTTGGAGCACTAATCAGATGCAGATAGTGGCATTGCATTATACTCCTCCTCCATACTTTTCTATCCATACAAAAATCCATATTGACTCCCAATAAAGTACACAAGCATGTATTTTGGCACACATTACATTAAATTAGAAATCTGTCTGTGCCAGTCATATAACCTAAGCCTTCAAGTTTTTAGCATAAATAGTTATTATTAGCTAAAAATGAATGATCACATTCATCATACAGGGTTAGATCATACATGTGGGCTAGTTCCTTGGTGCATGTTGGCAGAGTAATCTCTTCATGATTTATTTCCAGCACATCGCAAGCTCATCCAGTTTGGTGTAATCCACAGTATGAATCATATGTTGCTGTTTGTACAGTTTAGGACTCTGGAACGGTACCTCCCGGAGATGTCCAAATTACACCCTAAAAAACATTTAGCTGATAGAGATGATCCCGGGTCAGAGTTAATACTGGTTTTGTAATGCCTTAGCAGACTCATATATAAAACTATTTGTAGGAAAACATGATCCATGTCATTTGGATGTACTTTTATAATGTTACGTTATCTGGAGCAAAATGATGTAAAATTGGCCTTTAAGGGCATTTCTGTCTGCATGCTACATTTCACATCCATTAGCTCTTTATCCAAAAGTTGTGCTTTACATGACATGGTAATTTCTTTTACTCTCCACTCCCTTTCTCTCAGCATTAGCTCTCTCCCAGTTTAAGGTTTATGTGAAGGCATGGAAGTGAAACAGTACCGGTTCACCAAATCGTAAATCTGTCTTTGAGGTGATGCTTGTTGGAATGGCCCAGGCCTGATTTACACTCCTTTGGGAATGATCGACAGGCAGTTTCAAAAAGGGAGACAGAGAGAGTGATAGAGAGAGGAAAAGAGAAAGACATAAAACTCCTGTTTCACCAAAGGATGGTGGGATAAGCAGCTCACTATCAGCACTGTGTGGCAGAGGAACTGATGTGGCTGAACAATGGCGCTCAGTGGAAGTCCGTCATCACGGGAACAGAGACGCGTCTAAGATTACAGCCTCGATCAACTGCCTGAACGCATTGCTTTGAACTAGATTCCATTTTCCAAAAAAGTAGAAACACAAACCTCAAAGCCATTGAGCAGTTGAGTTAAACTTCATCCAGTGGTCCTTTCAGAACATTTTGAAATGTTTTGGCATCACTATTTTGCTCTTGATGCTGAAGCACTGATTACAGAGAGAGGAGTTTGTGGAGCTTAAATCGTCCTACAGTGGAATTTCGGTTTTTGAATGGTTGAGCGTGTTGTGAGATCATCTGTGATTAGGAGATGTTCTTATGTAATGAATAAGGCTTTCGGAAAGGGAGGAGGTAGCTGGAGGTCTAGAAATAGGTCTGGATGGGTGGATGAGTTGATGATCTGAATAAATAGCACAGGTTAAGGGTTCAAAAAAGGTTAGTGGTGAAGATAAGTGAGCAAGGGTTGAGGGTTTTTTAAAGCTATTGGAATGAGACCAATTATGGGTGACTCACCATGGAATATCTGACCATCAGTTTATCATAGTAATTAGACAACACCCACTCCAAGTTCCATCTATGCGCCTTGATGGTGAAAAAAATTACAGTTATTATTCCAAAAGGAGAACCTTGTGTTGTGTGCAATTACCAGCTGTACAGTAGAGATCAGAATTTACATCAGCTCTTATTGTCATCAGAGGTCATGAGAATGTCGATGGTAATTTACCCAAGTGACGTACAGGCTTCAGGGATGCCCAGATTAGAAAAGAAAGAGCTAGTTTAAATCTGCCAGTGAGCGTGAATGAGCTGCCATGGCCCGTTCCCATGACGCGCCTGATGAATTATATTCAACCTCACCGAGAATGGAGATTCGGCTGAATATGGATTATGGAAATGGACATGGATATGAAATAGGGTGCTAATGTGCAGGGCTGGCTTCAGGCCAGAGGGAATGATGAGCAGGGTGATAAGACACTCAGAAGGAAGAAAGAACGAGCGAGAGAGAATGCATTACATGAAGTTGTCTTCATTGAAATGTCTTTGGACTGTTCAGTGTATTGAAATGTACTGCTTTCGTTTTGAGTCGATCTTGTTTAGCGCTCTTATCATTTTCACATCTTAGTTTTGATGTGATTATTTTAAAGTCCCCATGAAACCAAAATAGGCATTTTAGAGCTTTTTGTACAAGTCTCTCAATATTGTAGACACAGTAACCCTGTATATATGTAAATGTGTTTTGTAAATATTCTTATTATTAATCATTATTTATTATAAATATTCTTATTCTTTATAAATATGTATATTATATTCTTATAAATATTCATATTCTTATTTTTAATTTCCAGGTAAATGGTGAACAATTTTGATGATTCATTCTGTAGTTGTCCAATTTGCATCCAATCAAATTCGAGAACACGTTTGTTCTGCCCCTGATTATTGATTATTTGATTATTTGCAGTTGTGCAGATTCCTGAGCTTCCATGTTTTTCTCCTTGGAGACATATGAAGCCAGCCAACTGTATCTTTTCAAACTCATGCTGCATCACATGTAACGCGGCAGGTGCCTTCCCAGGCAGATCCGCGGCCACCTGCACGGGCTTTTATAACACGGCGATCTCAGGCAGGTAATCAGCATAAATGTGCAGCACATGGCCGCGCCTCTTTATAAGCCCTCCGATTGCCTCACTCCACGTGCGGACATAGATCTGTGCCAGGTAACGGCAGCGCCATGCTACTCTGATTAGTAATTTTCGAAAGAAAAATATTGAGGTTTAGAAAGGAAAGCAGAGGGAGAGAAAATATTGAGGGAAAGAAAGAAAAGGGAGCTCTGAACTAAAGAGGAAGTCAAGTAGGCAGAAAACTAAAGAGGAGGATAGACTGAGAATCCTCACTCTGAGAAAAATATTCAGCTCTCTTAAGTTAGAAATTTTTCCTTTCTCATTTGGTGCCTGTCTCTCGTTCGGCCACAACATATATTGTCCTCCCGGACAAGCAGGCCGTGCGCGACACTCTTGTACATTTACACTTGTAAATTCGGGGTGTGTCTGAGTGGGTTGCACAGATTCAGTCCATGTTGCAGCCCCAACCCACTTCTCCAGTGGAGGCAAATCAAGAATTGACCTGTGGGTCGACTTCCCAACCCCAGCCCATGACTCAGTCTCCCTCTGCCCCTGCTGAGACGAGGTTGCCTGCTCCCCAGCCCTATGCTGGAGAAGCAGGGAAGTGTAACTCTTTTATAATGCAGTGCTCACTTATGTTTGAAATGCAGCCCTCCCAGTTCCCCTCTGAAAGGACGAAGATCGCCTTTATGATTTCTCTCTTAACTGGAGGAGCACTAGCATGGGCCACAACAGTGTGGCAGAATAGATTAGCTGACCACCCCACCCTGGACTCATTCGTGTCAGCACTTTTGACCACCCACTCACGGGGGGGGCATGACGTCATCCCTTCTGTGGCTCCGTCAACGTAGCCGCTCGGTGGCTGATTATGCCGTGGAGTTCAGGATTCTTGCAGTGAGCTTAGGCTGGAATACCCAAGCTCTCCAAGCTGCATATGTGCAGGGCCTCTCTGAGGACTTAAAGGATGAACTGACTACTCGTGACTCCCCCGATGATCTAGCATTATATGATTTGTCAATCAGAATCGATAACCGCTTGCGTGGACGACGCATCGATCGCCGTTCGCCGTAGAGACAGGTTTTCGTGGGCCTCCCCACTGGGCCCGAGTCCGATGATTCCTCGGTAGAGCCCATGCAATTGGGTGCCACTGGCCTGCCTCCTCACGAGAGGAAGAGGGACCTGTGATGGCCCCAGACACTGTTCCTCACCCGTCTGGCCTCTTCATTCCTGTCGTCATTGTTTGGGGAGATAGCAAAGACACCAGTCTGCAGGCCTTCATTGACTCAGGGGCAGCTGGCAATTTCATGGGTGAGACTTTAGTCAAGAGACTAGGGCTGCCAGTGGACCCACTCCCCCATCTCATACCGGTCTTCACGCTTGATGGGCGACCATTAGGTTCAGGACCCATAACCACCCAAATGTCACCTGTCACACTACAGTTAGGCCACCACACAGAACGCCTGACCTTCTATGTGACTCGGGTACCTGAGCTGCGCCTAGTGCTCGGGTTTCCTTGGCTTCAAGCGCATAACCACCGCATTGACTGGTCTACCAGGTCCAGATCAACCTACTCCCAGGAGCTGCTTCACCTAGGGGCAGGTTATTCTCCCTGTCACCCCAGAACACCAAGCCATGGAGGACTATATTAAAGAGGCCTTGTCCTTGGGATTTATCCGCCCATCCACCACCCCTGTGGGGCGGGGTTCTTCTTTATGAAGAAGAAAGAAGGGGATCTGTGGCCTTGCATTGATTACTGCAGCCTTAATGCCGTGACGCTGAAGGATAGGTACCCACTGCCCTTGATGAATTCTGCATTTGAGCGCCTGCAGCGGGCGAAATTTTTTAAAAACTAGATCTACGTAGTGCCTGCAATCTGATCCGCATCAGGGCAGGGGATGAGTGGAAGACTGCGTTCATCACTCCGTCTGGGCACTATGATTATTTGGTGATGCCCTTAGGCCTGATGAATGCCCCCGCGGTCTTCCAGCGGATCATTAATGAGGTCCTCCTGGAGACCCTGAACCACTACACCTTCGTCTATTTAGACAACATTTTGATTTTTAGCAGCTTGGTGGAGGAACATGTGGTTCATGTGCGCCGGGTCCTTCAGCTCCTCCTCCAGAACCATCTATATATCAAACTAGAGAAGTCCCAGTTTCATGTAACCACAATCTCCTTCTTGGGCTTTGTTGTGTCCCAAGGGAGACTTAGTATGGACCCAGACAAGGTAAAGGCGGTCACACAGTGGCCACGACCCACCTCAGACCAAAAGAATCTGGCCTACATTCAGGAGGCCAAGCGCCTGAACCCCCAGCAGGCCAGGTGGTCCTTGTACTTTACATGTTTTAACTTCGTCTTGTCTTATAGGCTAGAGTACAAGAAATTGGCTCCATGGTATATTGGGCCTTTTAAGATCCTTAGGAGAGTCAATCCGGTGGCATATCGCCTAGCACTCCCCCACACTATGAGAATCAACCCTACCTTCCATGTCTCACGACTAAAGCCATTCCTGTGCAGCCCTCTGGTGACTTCCACCCACCCATCCCCACCTCCTCTTTGTATTATTGATGGAGCCCCAGCCTTTACTGTGAGGCGTATCCTGGACTCATGCCGCCATCGGGGGGGCACCCAGTACTTGGTGGACTGGGAGGGTTATGGTCCAGAGGAACGCATGGGTCCCAGCTCGGCATATCCTGGACCTAGAGCTCATCAGAGACTTCCTTAGGAACCAGACAGCAGGTATGGGAATGTTGGGAGCCGTTCCTAGGGGTGGGGGTAATGTAACGCGGCAGATGCCTTCTCAGGCAGATTCGCGGCTACCTGCACGGGCTTTTATAACACTGTGATCTCAGGCAGGTAATCAGCGTAAATGTGCAGCACCTGGCTGTGCCTCTTTATAAGTCCTCCGATTGCCTCACTCCGCGTGCGGACATAGATCTGTGTCAGGTAACAGAGGAGCGCCATGCTACTCTGATTAGTAATTTTCGAAAACATGTGTAACTGGAGGAAAGTGCTATCTACCCTCTTTAACCTACATAACCTCACTGGTTTCAACGAATCATTTTCCCCAGGTTATAGCCTTTGATTATTGAATCATATTTTTTGGGAGAATTTAGAATTTTTTTTAAGATATGGTGAAGATGTAATTCATTTTGTTTACTATTTTAAAACTTTTTATTTATTACAGTTTTATACAGGCAAAAATGCACATTGTCCATGATTCATGATTCAGAAATAAAAAAAGGAGTCTTTTCAGTCGTTATTTCTCTTTCTTATTTTGTTCAAAATATTCTGAGAATTGAATTGTATCATAAAGCTGGTACTGTGAATCAAATTGAATCATGAGCGGAGTGTATCGTTACACCCCTACATTTGAGTCTGTTTAGATTCAGTATGGTGTATCTCAAATGCTATTGGCTGTTGTGAAAATCAGGCAACGACACGCATCCTCCCTTATTTCCTGTTTCAGCAGTCAACATATGGAATCAAATCACATATGTTGACTGTTGAAACAGGAAATAAAGGAGGATGAAATAAGGGAGGACATCTTCCCAAAAGAGAAGTAGGTTTGTCAGACTTTGAGGAAAATTGAGGAGAACCGTCTCTCTCCCTCAGTGGAGTGGGTAAGCTTTGTGTGTGTGTGTGCGTGCGTGTGTGTGTGTGTGTGTATGTGTGCACTTTTGGCTCACTTTCATCTCAGCCTAGGGGGAGCTCTTGAATCGTGCAATCAAAGCAACAGCAAGAGATAGAGACAGAGGTAGGCCTTGCTGAGCTGACAAGGCAGGGGATACAGTCTCTCTCTCTCTCTCTCTCTCACACACACACACACACACGCACACACACACACACACACACACACACACACACACACACTATTGTTTTGATGAAGCTTTCCCATGGTGGGAGAGTAGCGTAGAGGAGAACGCACTCCCCTGCGTGAACACACAAACCCTTCCTGACATTCACAACCTGTTCCTTCCTCCAGTCAAACAATCCCACACTACCTCTGTGTGTGTCTGTGTGGCTGTATGACAGAGGGAGCGAGCGAGTGCCAGACTGAGTGGCTCCTGTTGTTCAAAGGCAGGCAGATTAAGTGCCCACACACTTGCATTATGAGTAATTTAAGATAACTACTTATTTTTTATTCCGGATGAGATTTTGTCGTCGCACCCCCCGCCCCCCTTCCCCCCAAGTCAGCTGATTGTAACATGAAGACAATGGTGTCTAATAGGAAAATTTCAAACATAAGTGATAATGGATTTTGTTGTTGGCTCCTAAAAACCAAGAGCCAGAATGCAATGCAGCTTGACACAGAAGAAGAAGAAGACTTTGTCACAGCGGCACCCCTGTAGCAGATAGGGTTAAGGGCCTTACTCAGTTGTGCTGATTTAGAGCAGAGACTCGGCTCATCTACTTAGCGATCTTAGCGAGATGACAAACATTGATGATGGAATAAACATGACAGTTTAAGCTTTAATCTCTTTGAGCAGAGTGTACAGATGAGGAGGTGAGAGAGCTGGATTAGCGCTAAAGAATGTAAACGCTGCTGCATCGCTCTCTTTAGGTAGGGAAGAATTACCACTGGCGACAGTATCAGCAGGTAGTCAAACAGCATCGTGGGTAATATGGGAAACTGTTAGCTAAAATGAAATTAGATCAACATGTCAATGAAAGACTAAACAAGTCTTAGTATTGTAAAATCCATGAATAGAATTATAGGATATCAAACATTTAAATGAATATAAATGCAAGAATAGTCCTGATTAAATCATAAAAGCTACAAAAACTCAGTTACAACACAGATCCCCCACTGAGTCAGAGATGGCATAACATATTTGTCTTTTCATTTGTGCCAACAGTCTTAATAATATTATATTTGGCAAATACAGTACATACTCATAGTTGTGAAAAACTAGTCATAGGAGTTGAATCTCAACTTGGGGCTGAATTGATATTTTCCCCTACACAACAAGATTTGCAAAACAAATAAAATATGATATCCTTATAGATTGTGCTATTGAGTCTCAGTCAGCGATGCTGACTCTCAGAACCTGGGATTTCTTGCGACTTCAAATCAAAACAAACATGAAGGTGACAGTGCAGCACGGCTGTCATTGGTTATCTGTATTTTATGTATGATGTCAAGATTGCATAACACACAAGACAGTCAGCATTCCCTTTCAACGTTTTAATATTGAACATGTTTAATAATTACACCTTTTCAGGGTGGTCAAGACTGGACTATGAGTAGATCTTAGGGGTTTGGCTTGGATTTCACAAACCTTATACGACAGGATTTTTGAGAATTAATCCTTTTTGTGCCTCCCAGCCTTTTTGTGATTGCTTGGAGGGAAAATAAGCCTTGAAAATTATTCTCTATGTAGAGGGTTATATATATATATATATATATATATATATATATATATATATATATATATATATATATATTAAACCCTCTACATAGAGAATAATTTTATTTATTCTATATACTTTTATTAAAAGTATATATATATATATATATATATATATATATATATATATATATATATATATATATATATATATATATACTTTTTTTTTTTTTTTTTTTTGAGGACATCAGCAAATGTCTGTGTCCACGACTAAGTGGGTTGTGCATGATTCCTGTGTTGAGTTATTTCCTGTCATACACAGACACGGATAGATAGAGTGATATCTCCGCTTGGTTGGAGCAAGTTTTTCTACAGTGTCTCTGCTGGCGCAGGGCCTGTAGGCCTGAACAAACACATACCATCCTCTACCCTTTTGAAGTCCCCCATTTCTGCTGTGCCCGTTCTGCCAATTCTTCTCACTGACACACCAGGAAAAGGCTGTTGGGCATTTCTGTCAACTATTCATACCAACCCAATGCTACATCCAGAGCTCTGGCACATTTTGGACTTTAGCCACAGTCAACATTGAGATATCCATTAAGGAAAAGCTTGCTAAAAGGGTGGGAGAGGAAGTAGTAAAAAAAGGTTTGTGTTTTTCTTTTCGTGTGCTTAAAAATGGTCTTTTGAGCCTGTTCTCAGTAGCTGAAATCCAATAACTGAGCAATATTGAGCATTTTTACTTTGTGACAAAAAAGCCAAATAGACTGCAGACTCGATAAATGCCCTTTACTTTCTGAGAGGAAGTTGACTCACTCTCCACTCTTTTTCTCTCTTTCTCTCTCTCACACCTACTGGTAGCTGTGCGAGTTCTTTCCTGAATCTAAATTTACTCCATCAATAGCAGCAGGTTCAATTTTAAGAACGTCATGGATGAAGGAAAAAGTGTTCATATTGTCACTCACACTGAGCTATTTAATGTGTTTAAAGGGAGTTTAGCTTGGAGTTTAACAATTGATTCAGCTCACCAGATAATGCTCAGGTGTGCTGGGAAAAGGGAAACTTGAAAATGTGCACGGCCCTGAAACCCTGGATCAGGACTGGAACTGAGAACCACTAGCTTAACCGATCAGTACTTTCAGTCTAGAGAATTTCTGTCCATAAGTATAACGTGGCATTTTTGGGGGACAGCACCTGTCTAAATGGGTAAAGCATGCAGCTGTTCAAAGTTGTAAATAGAATTGAAAATATTGAATTGAAACATCTACCACTTGCCACAGCAATTTGCAGGCTATGCAAGCAGGAATGAATTATGATTCATCCAACCCCTGGAGGAAAATTAAGGCAGAATTAGTTAAACTGTCACCATTACCCATTTTATATGCAATAAATCTAATCTTTATCTGGTAAGTGCATGTAGATTCACTTGCGAAAGACTTTCTAAAGTATTTTGCAAAAGAATATCTAAAACTGTCTCACTTGTTCAACCCTCATGTGTTATCCATAATAAAACACCTACACAGAGTATACTGGGTAATTTTACTAATGTGAAACAGGTATGTGCTTATGCCAACATCTGTTTTATTTTATTTTCCTTTCTTCATTTAAATTATTAATATGTTATACACAATAAAGGTGCAACAATATGGCAGTATATTAGTTAGATTAATCTAAAACAGTTAATAATTTTTAAGGCCGGATTTAACCATTATAAATATATAAAAGGGGAAAAAAATCCTCATTTTCAATTCAAGTATTATTCATATGACCCTATAAAAGAGGACTAAAAAGCATTTATAAAAACCTTACTCCATTACAAGAAAAGTAAAGAACCCTGCTTCTAAAGGCTCCTGACACAAAGTCAAAACCTAGAAACTGGAAAGAAATTAGCTCACTACATAATTTACTTGACACCTCATGGCAAAAACACCAAGTCTGATAACAAGACTTAACTACTGCCATCAATTAATTGAGGATTAATTTTGACCCAAGACTTGTAATTGCTCATTTTCCCCCAAATGATTCCTCCCTTGAGAGACAACGTTAATTCCGACTGGATTATCTTAGCAGTAACACACATGAGGGGACAAGTGCAACCTTGACAAACTTTTAAACTCCTGACAAGTAATAAAATATGTGTTTTATAAGCATTTATCACCAATTTAAGCTGTTTATAATTAATAACTGCTTCACATAGAAGAAAACAAAACTGAACTTTCTGTAAGGATTTGATTCTAAGGAGTCCAACAAATGAACACAAAGTCCAACGCATGCTTCAGTGCTTAAGTATATAACCGTTAATTAATGCCTGGTCTCATATTTTTAAGGTTGTACTCCCAAGTTCAAAATTTATTGGAGGATGCAGTGAGGCTAATTGGGGTGTAACGGAAGACTGCATTCACTATGTTCACTCCCCGATCGCTGTGTCTTGCTTCCGCTTAATGTAGTTTGCTCTCTTTCTTGGCAAAATAGTGCGAATGTACTGCCCTGCACTGTTTATGGGCCAGAACACTAAATGGAGGGGAAAAAGTGCTCAGAGAGAGGCTAAGGGTCTAAATAAATAATAATGGTAAATTGTTTCTACCATGTGAGGCAGAAGAACGAAGGCCTTGAGGTCTGTGTTGAGTAAAAGGGAATCAGCTCAAACGGCACAAACCAAATGCAAATGATAAAAACAAAACCATTAAAAAACACTATTCCCTCCAACTTGGGGTTATATCATTAAAATTTTTAAATGACTGAATAAAAAAAAAGACTTTAATAGCAAGGATTTTAGTTGACAGACAGAACTGACTGAATTAATCAAAGATTATTTCCCTACTGATTTTAGCCTGAACTGAGATCAGTGGAGTGAAGAGACAATGATGAGGCTTGTGTTTAAATGCTGCAAGTGGCTTCTACATCAAAGTGATAACTCAATTCATCCCTAACTTTGAGCTTCTCCTTCGTTACATTTCATCTCGAACCCTCCGGTCCTCTGGCAGCAGACTGCTTCCAGATTGTCCTCAATGGGTGGCAGCTTCCTTTAGTGCCATGGCCCCCAAAGTGTGAAATGCCCTAGTCCAATCTTTCTATGCGCTGAAAACTTTTCTCTTCTCACATTATTACTCTTCTCTTCATAACCCTTAAAGCCTTTTTTACTCTATTATCCTTCTCTTCTCTTTTTTTATGATTTTACTTTGTGTTATATACTTGTATAGTGACCTGGGGTGTTGGAAAGGTGCTATATAAATCGGACACATAAATAAGGAAATATATTTCCTATTGTAAACTTTTTTTTTTTTTTATTCAAAAGTAGATAGTGTATATTTGGCCAAAATTCAGTTATATCACTGTGATCACAATGAGGAAACACACTGACATATTCTGACATTGGTACTGTGTGACACATAGATACTACAAGGGTGCTCAGTACATGTTATTATCAGAGAGGAGTGCTTCTGATCCAGGCTTTGCAGGTGTGCTACATGACCTTACTTTCATGAGGTCAAGGGCTGTGTTTCCCAGCATGGAAAACACTCAAACACAGACAAGGAGTATAAAAAAAAATGTTGATGTAGTATTAGCGATCACAAAAACAAAATTAATTAATAAAAACATTACCCATTTATGATATCATTGTGTGAAATGATTACATTTTCCTTCTGATGACTACTTAGGGAACAAAATTAAAAGAGAATGAAAATGGATCTGAGCCTGAGGGCTAATCATATTTTGGCCTGTGCTGTGGTGACAGTATGCATTAACAGAAAACTGAAGCATCGCATGAGGAGCAATTTCAGATTCATTTAGAAAGACCTTGCAACGCTAAAACACTGCAAGTCATTTGAAACCCAAAGGCTTCATAATGTGATGGTACTCAGACACTCAGATCACTTTGCCGCTCTACTGGATGCATAATAAGTGAATGGGAAACAGCTTTATAGTGTGTGCAATTCCCACCTTTGAATAATACAGAAACAGACCAAAATGCCACATAGACAAATATATGGCACAGCATTGATATTAATAATGATGATCTACAGGACAGAATAATGGTCTTTTGGAAACAGCAATGTCTTACCACATGAAACTAAGGTAATAACCCAAGCTCAGCATCCATCTGCGGACCCTGGAGCTGTGAGACAGCAACACTAACTGCTTCACCACCGTGCTCCCCCTGTAATACTTTTGTGTGAAATAATCGCTTCATACATGATGTAAAATAGTAATAAGTGCATAACTTGTCAGCTTCAATAATTGTTTTATCCTAGACAGTGTTACATTTGATCCCAGGAACACTGGGTGTGCGAGGTGGGAATTCTCGCTGGATGGGACACCAATCTATTGCAGAGCACGCACAGCATGTTCTGAGTTTTAATTTAATTTAGTCACTGGGTGCCACCTCCACATGCAATAATCATTTATGTATGTTATGCCCAGACATGGTAAGGAGAACTCATCACTGGTAGGTGTATTTGCACGCATTCATCTGAATGTAATGTCCAATGCATTTTTATTAACGATCATGTGACAGTGAATCATAGATCAAATGCAGGACAGTAAATGTTTACTTTACTATACTTTTACTTTACTTCGATTATATCTGAGGAAATGAAGCACAGCAGGGCATGCAGTTATAGGAAATGTTACATGGTGCTATGAAGTCTGCAAATGTTAAATAAATATTCTGTTACCGACATAACTTATCAATGATTGTTTATGTTATGTTATGGTTAAAGTACTTTTATTCATATTTAAAGCCCTGAATGGATTGACTACAACCTATATTAGAGATCTTTAAGGTCATCCTTGTGTAATACAGTCAGGTCCATAAGTATTTGGCCTGATTCCTAGTAATTTCATGACAAATTAAGGAGATGAAAGGTCAGGAGTTGATTCCAAATGTTGAATTTGCATTTGGTAGCTGTTCATGGGAACTCTCAATATACGGTCCAAAGAGGTGTCAATGCAAGTGAAGGAGACCATCATTAGGCTCAAAAAAAAAATTGCAGAAGGAATGCACTGGCGAGCTCAGCAACACCAAAAGGCCTGGAAGGCCAGGAAAGACAACTGAAGTGGATGATTGCAGAATTCTTTCATTGGTGAAAAAAAAACCCTTCACAACATCTAGCCAAGTCAAGAACACTATGGAGGAGGTAGGCGTATCACTATCAAAGTCTACAATCAAGAGACGCCTTCATGAATGTAAATACAGACAGTTTACCTCGAGATGCAAACCACTGGTAACACTAAAGAAAAGTAAGGCCAGATTAGACTGCTAAAAAACTAAAAAAAATAAGCCTGCCCAGTTCTGATGCAAGAATAACTTGTACCAGAATGATGGGAGGAGAAGAGTATGGAGAAGGAAAGGAAGGGCTCATGTTCCAAAGCACACCACATCATGTGTCAAACATGTGGAGGAAGTGTCATGGCATGGGCATGTATGGCTGCCAATAGAACTAGGTAACTGCTGTTTATTGATGATGTGACTGCTGACGGAAGTAGCAGGATGAATTTTGAATTGTATAGAGCTAAACTTTCTGCTCAGATTCAGTTAAATGCTGCAAAACTGATAAGATTGCGCTTCACGGTACAGTTGGATAATGACCAAAACATACCATAAAAGCAACCCAAGAGCTTCTTAATGCAAAGAAATGAAATGTTTTAAATGTCCTTTGACCTCAACCCAATTGAGCATGCTTTTCACTTACTGAATACAAAACTGAGTACAGAAAGACCCACAAACAAGCTGCAACTGAAGGCGGCTGCAGTGAAGGCCTGGCAAAGCAAAGGAGGAAACTCAGCAGTTGGTGATGTCCACACGTTTCAGGCTTCAGGCAGACATTGACTGCAAAGGATTTGCATCCAAGTAATAAAAATAATCCTAATATTTATGATTGTTAATTTGTCCAATTACTTTTGAGTCTGTGAAAATGGAGGGACTCTAAAAAATGTCTGTGATTCCTAAACAGTTAATGCAATATTTTTGTTAAACCCTTTGAATTAAAGCTGAAAGTCTACACTTCAGTCAGATCTTGATTGCTTCATTTCAAATCCATTGTGGTGGTGTACAGAGGCAAAATTACAAAGATTGTGTCACTGCCCAAATACTTATGGACCTGACTGTATATTGGCTGTTCCTAGGATGTGGTTAAAATGAAAGAAGAGTGTGCTTTCCCCTAGACTAAGGCACACCCTTCCAACTCCAATTAGACACGCTTCCTCCATTTCTGTTTTCAAGTCTGGTCTCAAAACTTATCTCTACAGGCAGGCATGTAAACAGGGTATGTGATATGTGGCAATATCTGTTTCCATTTTATGATCTTGTGTCTGTGTTGTACATTGTTTCTATTTGTGTCCTAAGTGTTATTTTATCTATCATGTTATACTTACTACCTTTCTTATCTGTAGTTTTTCTAATTTTATTTTCCTTGTCACCTATTAACGTAAGTTTTTTGTGTTCCTGAAAGACCCCAGAGTGTGTTAGAAAGCATATCTCAACAAACAGCATTATGAAGACAAAGGAGCTATCAAAACAAGTCCAGGACAAAATTCTGGAAAAGTGTCTATCAGTGTTTATCAAAAAAAAATCCCAAACTAAGAACAGCCCAGAATAGAGCACCGTTAAATCCGTTATTAAAAAATGACAAGAATATGTCACATTCGTGACTCTGCCTAGAGTAGACTGTTCACCAAATGTCAGTGACCGAGTAAGGAATACATTAGTCAGAGAAGAAACAAAGAGGTCAAGGGTAACACTAGCAAATGTGGAAAAGTTCAAGGAAAGGGGGTGGGGGGGCAGAAATACTTAATGCAAGGCACTGTGTGTTATGGAATGCTATTTATTGCACTCTTGCAGTCTTATGGTTCCATGAATGTATGTATGATGCTGCATCTTTATAAATACGTTCATGGAACCATAAAACTGACTAATTAATACTTATAAATCAGTGTATAATGCATTATGAGCATGGGCATTGAAAAAAGCAAGTGCATCACTTAATAAGTAATTATAACAATAATATAAATGTAACAATAACTGTTATCATAATCAAGTCTTGATGTCTTCATAAATGTATTTATAGAACAGTAATACTTGCTCATAAATAATTATAAATGGGCTATAATTCATTATGAGCATGGATTTACAGGGTAAAAACTATCCTCATTTTGAAAATACCCATATTGCCATACCACGTACGTGACTTGCAAACTGATTGTGCTTGCAGAGAAGTTACGTGTTAAGTGGGCTATGCTTATTATTTAAAAAAAAAAGGTTAAAAAATTATTAATTACATGTTGAACTTATTCAAATAGCATAGTGGCAGAGGTTAGCTTGGTTAAATATGTTGGTGCAGAATGTCTCATACACAGCATATGTGTGAAAGTTGCTTAAGACAGAATGTGGACATTCAGTGTATAGCAGATGCTGCAAATAAGTTGCATGCAAACTTTTTTTTTTTCCTGGGTTGGAAATATCATGACTTTACATAACTATCTAACAAATGACCCTTGTCTATAAGCGTATCTCTCCAGAAGTATCCAGAAGGGCATCATCCTTTAAGCCCCGCACTTAAAGAGCATTAATAAAGATCTCCACACTCCCAGGCTTGGGCAGGTGTGTTATTTATGCAGTGGGAGGGAAGTGTAACTCATTTCCACATAATCACAGACCTCTTTCTCCTCCCTCCCCTTCATCCTTCTTTTATCTCTGTCTCAATCTCCCTACTTCTCAACAAACTGTTTCTCCTTTCCGCACAAAATACCCCCCCCCCCCCCCCCCCCCCACACACACACACACACACACTCACACCCCCACACACACACTCACACCCCCACCCAGTCCTCACTTACCACCTGAATGACTGGCTCCAAAATCATCACTTTTACACCTCTTATACACCCCTTAATCTATTCTAAACCTGCTTTCTCTTCCCATCTCTTCTTTCTCTTCTTTCTTTTCTCCTCCTCACTTCCACAACCCCTGTACAGATGTAGATCTTATTGCAGGATGACTAGGCAGATTGCTGAATTACACATTATCTGAGAAAAACTTTTTTTAAGAGAAATACATCATCAGGTCTGCCTCGTACTCCCCATCCAGTTTCCAGTGAGCAGGTTTATTAATGAGGGCTAAAAGTTTGTTTAAAAAAATAAATAAATAAATAAAAAGTTATTCTGCACCTGGCAGAGTCTGTATTTTTGGCCACAGCTACTACTTTAATGCTTTCATCTGGAATAGGAAAAAGTTTTATCTGATCTCTCGTCAACCTGTCATGTCTGGATAATTTGTATGAATTTGAACAAAGAAGGGTCATGTGGTTGGATTTTGTTTGATGTCATATAAATACCAGGCATTACAAAATACTAATAAAATAATAGTAATATTTTAATGGTATTACTAATATTAGTACAAATACTAATGGGTATTATTGCTAACTTGTAACTATTCACACAAACTGCCCCTAGGTGTGAAAGAGTGTGTGTATGCGTGTGTTCACGGTGCCCTGCAATGGACTGGCATCCTTGCATGGGATCCTTGGAAACCCTGCCCAGAATAAAGTGTTTATTGAAGATGAATGAATGATGATCAATTGTTATGAATTTGCAAGTCCGAGGCCATTGAGACTGTGGAATCATTGCCTTGGAATGAGAGGTTTTACACCAAAATATCAAGATAAAAATATAAAAAATATTGCATAATATAAAAAAAGAAAATATATGTGTACATATAAAGCTGTATCTGCATTGACTGTATAGAGATAGACTCATATAATCCCACGCTGCTTTCATTTGAGTTTTGGGACACCTGGACGAGATCTGATCTGCTGTACAAATTACATAAATGTGAGACTAGTGTGTGTGTGTGTGTGTGTGTGTGTGTGTGTGTGTGTGAACAATTCTGTCCAGAGTTAGTAAGTGGAGTAAAAGCAGTTTTGCCCCTCACTGGGTGGTCCTCAGATTACTAACTGACTCAAAGGTGAAATAAGAAAACAACAACCTGCCTTAAAGCTGAATTTTAAAAAGGTTTAGGTTGAAGGAGAAGCAATTGGCAGTGAGGACTGACATATAACAGTTGTTATAGGGACATGACCCAACCCAGCACACAGCATCAGTAGGGAATGTTAGCGTATGGCTTTGGTTACACGCTTGCGCAAGGCGGATGCCATGTCGTGTTTAGCTGCAGTGCCGTGCACTGATTAGACGTGTTTACGCAGGTCATATGATCTGCAGTGACAATAGAACCGAGCCCGAGTCTCAACCCGAATCAAAACAGCAGCCTAATGAGTACCAGGCTACGCTTTTCCCCCCTTGCCTTCAAATGTGACAGGCCTAATCACAACGCCTGCGCCTGATTGAAAGAGGCTGCTCTAATTTCTTTTTCTTCATTTTCGCTATTTTTCCTTTCATGGAAGAAGAGGTATTTCTAAGGGAGAAGGAAATGTGGAAGTGCGCGTGTGTGTTTGCAGCACTCCCATTGTTTACATAAAGCACAGGAGCCGTGATACAATGTGAAAATAATGCGGGGCATTAGCGGAGGTTAGCATTACAAGGAAGCATTGATCCGGAGGCTTTCCAAAAAGTGAACGTGTCATAATCCATGGTAATTTGTTATGAGCTATCCAATCTCCACATTACCCAGGATTTGACATCTGTTTCTTTTCAGACATTGAGCTACATGAGCAGTCGCCAAGATCATTACAGACTGAGGGAACCCAAGAATGTTGGACTGCCATTATCAAGTACATAGCTGAACCTACGACTCTGAACCACAATCGGAACTGTAACACTATATATAGTAGTGGAAAGAAGGACAAAAAAAAATTGGAATGGCCCAGAAAAATTCCTAAAAAGCAGGAGTGCTTTGTCACAGTCGTCAGCTGAAAGTCTTCATACAGAGAAGAACAGACACTGTACAAACCAGGAAGTATGCGTGTGCTGACCAAATTGTATGCTGTATCTCTCTGTCTCTCTTAGCAACCATTAAAACATAATGTTCTAACATCTAATGCATTGTAAATAATATATCTGCTCTATCAGCAGCAGGGCCAGGTGAATAGGTTCTCTCTGAGTGCACACTTGATGAAGAAAGCATGCTTTTAGATATCTGACAGATGAGTTGGCAGGGAGACAGAGATGCCTTGATGACTTGATGAGGAGCGAGAGGAGATGTAGAGACACTGCAATCAGCAGAACCTGATCCTGTGTAAAAGACACGGTCAGAACACCGATATGCTGAGAACCTGGAAATGGCTCTTACCATGAAGCCCAGAACAGACAACATCTTAATGAACAATTATGGGTCTGAAATGTTGGCCCATGTCTACAGTGGCAACAAGCATTCACTGCAAAGCAGCACTGCCAATTAAGTTATTAGCGTATTATGAAGCGTCGCGTGGCAAATCATAAAAGCAAGTGCTGGGTCGTAAACTTTGAGATGCTCAAGTTATTGATTATCCTATGTAGTCTAAGAACTGCGACTGAACATGATACGATGGCCTTAATAAAACTAACGACTGTTACTTTGGCCAAGGGTAGTAATAACTTAACAAGGTCACCATCATAACCTAATGATGACCAGGCTCTAAAATAATGTGTATGTAGTGTCTATTTGTCCTACCATCACCATACAGAACAAACCCTTTTCCCAAGGTGGCCAAGATCCAAGCTGGGGAAAACAAAGCTATGCCTCTGACAGGGATGGAAGCATCATTAAAGTGCTCTGCTGTAATCAAACACACAATGAGGATTGATATCCATCCCCATCCATCTCTTTTCTTTGCCAATTAAGCTGTCAGGTTTGGACAAACCCTACGCGACTGTGGCTGTAGCGCTAGCTGCCACTGTGCTCTGTTTCCCAGTGCAGCCAGCTTCCACACTTGCAAACACCCTAATTACCTTGTTATTTTGCCATGCAAACTATTCACAGCATCTGCTAAAAAGCCATCCATGCTCAATGCTTTTAGAATACGGCCAACCAGAGAGAGTGCGTTGCAGGGGGGAAGCCAATCAGCATAGCACAGAATGGCATTTTCAATAGCCTTTTCAGAAATGGTGTGCTAGCAATTATATCCCCCAGCTCTACTTCCTGCCAAGCATCCTTTTTGTCCTGACCCATAATTCTAGGGCTGATTCATGCCTCCCCCCCTTCTGTTTTTTTTTTCTCTCCCACCATCTTGGCAAGTCAAATAGTGGAGAAGGTTTATCATCACAGATCGTCGGGCAATATCTGTACAGATAATGTGGAGTCTTCCATTACCTTACACAATGTTTCCATTAGGCCTGCACATAGCATCCGCTCAGCTCTCTTTTCTCTCCCTCTCACTCTGTCCTGGCCGGAGGGAGGCTCTTTGGCTGGTGGATTGATGAATGAGATTAAGCTAATGCAGGCACGGGGCACACAGAGGCACCTGAGGCATGCTCATGCATCGTGATCCTGCCTCTTTCTGATTAACTTCACAAACTGATTGAAATCAAGTCCAAGAGGCGCGCTTTAAATGGATAATCCCACACAGACGCCGCTCTACATGTTCTCCAAACTAGCGGCCAGCTCATTGGTATGCAGAGTCTCTGTGCTATGGAGCAAGGGAAAATAGCAGATGTTCAAACTTCAGATTATGGTTTAAATGATAACGATTTGTAAAATTTACTCCTGAGACTAAGCTCTCCTCTGAGTAACCCCTTAGGCATTGACTTGCTGGAGCAAAATGTAACACAACTTGTTAAACTGGCATTTTTTTTTATGCTAATGTGACAATAATCAGTTTGGGACTAATTCCAAAAATATGCTGCTCTGATCTGACAGCAGTTCAGAAGAAAATCATTGCTAATAATACATGTTCTGTGACTTCTGTTTTAATTAGTGAATGATGTTTCCTTTGCCTCATGCCCTACTGACTGTGAAAAAAAAAAAAAAAGTGATTGGATATTCTACACCCGTCCACCTTCCATTCTTTCCTCCTGCCATCCTCACTTTCATCTCTTGTCCTAGCAGGTGGACCAATAATGCAGTTTATTTTCTCTCATTACCTCTCCTTCTGTTTTCTCTCCACCTGGTTCACTAACCGTAATTCAATCCTCTTGCTTTCTCAGTGGGTCTTAAGTCACTTCAACATTCTGCACACATCCCTCCTCTAGACTTAAAAAAAAAAAAGCAAGGAGAGAAATCACCGCTATTCTTGCTGGGCCCTGTGGGAAGGTTAGCAGGTTAGCACAGTGCTGCTGCATGTTTCAGTGAATTATCTGATTACTAAGCAGCATGGTGGAAAAAACAGTCTTCGGCGCACAGACAATTTGGCCATGATTGCTTTCTTTTGTTTACACAGCACAGGGGCAGCCATTTCGACAGAGGTGATTTTCCTTTACACAAGCAGTGCAAGGAAAATATGGACTCTGATCGTAATAAAAATGCAAAAGCTATACAAAGTTGTTTAAATATCAAGTGCTTGACAATGGCTTGTATTGTTTGTGATTGTCCAAACAGGGTATAAATAGTGTTTAACTGTTACAGAAACTCTGCTTTAGCTTTCTTGTTCACTTTGACGTCTCGGTATAGCTGTCAAATTTAACGAAACCATAACCAAAAGAAATAAAGCTATTTTTCAAAGTCAAGCCAAAATTCTCACTGCAGTCTTTCCACTAGGAAGCAATTAATGAATGATTCATTCTCAGTTGCCCCAACAAATGACCTATAATTCCAGGTTCAAAAATAATAAATCAGACAAATAAAGCAAATAATTTCGGTCAATTATGCCATCAGATAAATTCCAACATTTGTTTTGGGCCACATGTGTTCTTAAGAATGTGAAAGGCTGTTTGGGCCAAGAACACTTGTATCATGCCAAATAGAGGAATAAAGCCTGTTTCCTAATTTTGGCTAAGTCCCAAGAAGTGTTTCCATTTATTCCCTCTCCACTCTCCCTAGGGGGGATCCCTGGTAATACTACATTCTTGTTTTTGAGGGGATTTCCAATTAATCCAATTAAATATTGGAAAGAGTAAAGTTGGCATCAGCCACATCCCTTCTCTAGTGGAGTGAGCTCAGGTGCAGATGCCAACTTTTTTTTTTTTTTGGGCGAAGCAGGTTCTTGGAAGACATAAGACTAGATTTCCTTCTGCTCTTTGTCCAGATAAGATTCTATCCAACTGTCACTTGGACTCTATCTCTCCAAGTGGAAGGGAGTTGACTGGAGGGAACAGACTTCCGAATTGAGTCTTTATCAATGAAATTCCTTAGAGGCACCCAGGTACTATGTATATATATATATATATACACACACACACTTGACCATCTGCTGAGGCATGTTAGGCACTGAAAGAGGATGGAATAAATGAGTAGTCAGACACTTAGAGGGATAAGATCATGATAAATTCATGGCAACTTGCTGATCAAACACAATTTAATATGATTTAGAGCTCTGCTTGAACATAAAAGACTTGAGAGAGCACAGAGAGTCTTTTAATATGTGGGAGAAAATAATACAGGAAAAAAAATAAATAAATAAAACACAAGAAACGTAGACTTGCCCAGGAACTTGGCAAACAATGAAATGTAGTACAGATGAAAACAGGAGGGTGAGACCAATTTCTGGCCCGTCATCCCTACTGGGTGGGTGAGTTTATGGTCCACGTAATCTCTCCATCTTGGCCTTGTTTTTTTATTTGGACTCATTTCCAGCTCTACCTTTTTTCCTGATGCAAAAAAGAACATGATTTTCAGCAATCACATCAGCAATTATGGCAGTAGATGGAAGGACTGGCTCAGCCCCGGCTCCATCCATCCACACATTCACAAGCAGGGAAAACGGGTCCAGCAGAGAACATCCAGGTTTGGGTCAAAGACTTGCCAAGATTCTGTAAATGTATGAAGACAGTTGGAGCTTGGAGAAGAAAAGGGTGTGTGAATTGCAAGAGGGTAGTGCAGGTGTTCTGATTATGCTGCCAAATTGAGGGCCAGCATAATGATTTTTGCGAGCACTAACAATGAAATTATGTTTTGCCTCAAACAAGGCCTACCCAGAAGCAAATTCCCAATTGGAATGGGATTGAGGATTTTTTCTTTTCACAGCTACACACCAATAAGTAAGATGCAGATGAAGATCCCGGAACCACCTCTTAGTCCTGTCTTATAACTCACTCATTCACACACTTCACAGGCTCCACAAGCCTGCATTAAAAGTTTCTCCACAAGCAGTAGCTCTTTTTAGAGTATGGATCAATCAAAACAAAACAAAAAATCTTTTAAAATCACTAGGATAATATCTGTATTACTAACTCAAAATCTTGTTTAATTTTTTTGGTTTGGAGGAAAAAACAAATCCTCAACCCAACTGTAAAGCATGGTGGTGGGAGCATTATGTTTTGGTTTATGGTTGCTTTGCTGCCTCAGGGTCTGGACAACTTTCAATCATTGTATTGAGAATTTTTACAGGAAAATGTCAGGGTAATGGAATGTCGCCTGAAGCTTAAGAAAAGTTGAACTCTGTAACAAGATAAAGAACCAAAACACTTTCTGCGGTAAATCAATATTAGTCATTCAAAAAGAACTTTTGAAATGGCCAGCGTCCAGATCTTAACTCCAGCAAAAAGGTTCCGAGAGTTTTTTTTTTTTTTTGGGCAACTGTACACTACTGAAATGGAGGCCATCTTTGATTCTGCTACTTATGTAGCATGAGATCTATTTACTGGTATCATTATATTAATATTAAGTGCTTAAACTGCTTAATTAATATTTCTAGCATGAACATAGGGCACAATATTGTGACCAGAGTAACACAATCAACCAATTATTCAGCCCAGACATACTGGTTATGCAGACAAACCATTCCAGTTAGTACTCAGCCCATCTATGAGTAAACATACATACATTATGTGCAACAACATTTTGAAATGTGCTGCTTTATGCAAATTTGATGTAATGAAACCAAAGCATACTGTACATGTGTTTGATAGCATGGGGGTCATCGCCTTAAAGAAATAGGAAGATCATGGGGGATTTTTGGGGTAGTGTAGTATCCTGATACAATCCATTTTGAATAAATGCATGGTGATCTATGATGATAAGAAAATGAATGTCGTTGTATGTAAGTGCCACTGAGGGATCAGCAGTGACAAGTGATGACTAACGCTCATCTAATAGAGCCAAGTAAAGTGAGGGAAAGATTGGAGGAAAAAAGCCACAGAGAAGGAAAATGAAGAGAAGGTAGAAATGCTGAGAAAAAGAGGAGCACCAGCCTAATAATGGAAGTGCATGGAACGCAAAGCTTAGTTTTATTACACACATGCTATGCCCAGAGAGAGCAAATCCAGGCTTATTTCAGCTAAAGTTCACCAGATTGCAAAGTTTAACAGATGTTGGAAAGAAACGAGTGGTCACAACATGCAGCCGGTGATGATGACCCTGAAAAATGTCACGCAGTTAATATGATGAATGGATGTATTTGCTGGCATTATTGCTTTCCTCCCTCTGTCTTTCGTTCATCGACACAGCCAGCCAACCATGCCTCCATCACTCATTCCTCTATTTTCTCCCTCTATCCATCATGACACTCAATAGCTGCTCATCCAATTAAGAATTATGTGGGTGTAGCTCATCTGTGCAAGTCTTAAAACCATGGGTTGGGTGAAAGGTGAAGTATGTATAATGAAGAATAATAGTGCCTTATAATTGACTAATTTCTAACTGAAGGTCACATATCGATTTACTATAAAATTTAAGAGACGTCACTGGGTCTTCTACAGTCTTCGGAAATTTAGAAACCTTATAAGGGTTGTTTACATGTCCTTCTTGGGGAACTTATATAGAGGTTTTCCTATCAGAAAGGGTCGCAAGTTGTTTTTTTTTTTTTGAATGCTAAGAGACTATATTTATCCAATAAATCTTTCTGAGAAGAAAAATCTGTTGATCAATAGCTATTTAAATCTAAATATGTTTGTCCTCTGGTAAATTCACAGAGAGTCTAAATCTCGCCTGTATGTTCCATAATGTCCAAAACAAATGTCAATCAATCAATCAATCAATCAATAAATCCCTCAATTATCTGTATGAGAGATGTTTCTTCATCTTCCACTCTTACAAGAAAAAAAGTGTTTTTCTAAATAGAATTCCAAAATCCCATAAATATCTACCCTTTTCTGAGAGTGTACAATTAAAAATAAACTTCATATAAATCAAATTATGTGTTCTCTGCTTCTCAGAGAGTCTGGCTCTGCTCTACTCTGAATTCAGATTCGTCCCTGTCTATATTTGTCCCATTAAATAAGTGACACAGGGCTCTTCATATTCTCGCTGTGTTCACTTTGAGCAATAATAAGGCACAACAGACTGTCTGGTTCTGCTGCCAAGCATATGGCATATGTATCACACTTCAGTATACCGTTGAAAAAGCCGTATATGGCCAAAAGAGAAAGCAGTCTACTGAATATGTTCACAATCTCCTAATTATAAGTTATTTTAAAGTACTGCTCATCCTGCCTTATGTTTATGAAGCATGTACCATCTTAACCTTCCTGTTCTGCCCATTAAAAAGGATGTACTGTCTGCTGGGTCACATTGTGACTGAAGCATTACAGTTGTAAAGTATATTTCCAAACACTTAATATAGAGTATATTATCACAATTGGAATTTAAGCATTTAGAATACTATATTTAGCTACATCAAGTGCCATTTAGTTGTTTTTATTTATCTGTGAGAAATGCATATGAAAAAAACTATATATATATATATATAAAATGTCTGAAGTCTGGTATTGATAGTAGATGGGAGGGCTACAGTCTAATTTCTAACATGAAATGAAACAATGAATCTATTAGGGTTGAGCATTAAGACTCAAGGTCTCATCGATGGCATAATAACTGGGGAAACTATTATACCAGTAATTACCCAGTAATGTTCTCCTGGATCCATGCTGTGTTTCCTTCTAATACCAAACATGGTAAACATAAAAGTTGTAACCATTTTGATTCAAACCAAAGAAACACTAAACTTACAGTCCTGTCATCTTTCCTATTGTGCAATCTCTCCTTTGATTGGACAATGTGTTTCGAGTTTCTCTACTTTTAGTTTCTCGTCCAAAGGCATTTTGGGGGACAAAAGTATTACAGAGTAAATAATCCACCTTGTTCATATTAGTTTCCAACGCAGCTGTATTTCACTTGCGTGTTCTCAATCAATGCTGACGACTTGTCATGAATGTGTCAGAGAAGTAGGCCAAAAAATATCAGCCCCAGTGAAGTTCTAATCAAATTTCTGTGTAATCACTTGACACGACTGCCACTGACTGGCATGAATCTACAGTCTGAGCTAGAAAGAAATCAGCCTTAACCTCACTTCTTCATGCAAGGCTTTATATATTTTTCTTACTACCGTAAGTGGCACTATTTACACAAACATACTGAATGAAACAGTATATCGATGTCTTTTTATCTTTGAAAGCCAGGGGAGGGGAAAGCCTGCTAGCCCATTTATACCAGCCATCGCAAGTCACGTCAGTGTCTTTCCACAAACATGGCTTCCCTCAAGAATAGACATTTCCAGATTTTTTTTTTTATATTACCAACTGCTGAGTAAGCTGCATTTCAATAAAAACAATAGCTTAGCACCAGTTGGAGAGTAAGCTTTCAGGAGTTATCCAAGTATGGATAAGGCTTTACGATTTCGAAAGGAAGGCACCAGATTGCACATCAGTGTAGTACTGACACATTCAAACAAGAACAGGTGGAACATTCCCCTGAGAGCTATATATGATTGCTCTCTATGTGAGAACACAATTACAAGCAAACTAAATTGCAAGGAACTGTCAACTGCATATACTAAACACAACTTACAGTATATATTTATATCAACATAGGCAATAATAATGGCAGAACATCTTTATGTCAATATTAAAATATTGTATTACCGGGATGAATACACGTCATATTCCAAATATTATTTATGTATATACGTGCATGAAACTAGTAGTGTGTGTGTGTGAACTCCACTACCACAGAAAAAGTCACTTATAAAAACATATTCATTCCATACAGTATAAACCATCCCTGCAGTCTGTAATAACTCTTCACTAGGATTTATTCCTCTCCTCCTGTCTACTTTTATTGTTTGATTTTACCAGGTGCTTCGATCGGTCATTCCTACACCTCATGATAAATATGCTGTCATTTCAGTCTAACCTGGGTGCCTTTGATTTTATTCAGAATCACCAGAAATGTCAAGCTTGCATAAAAAAGCCCACAGTGAAACGTGAAAGATCGATCGTGTTTCACGTATATGTTCTACCCCGCTCCTATGTATTGTGGAATGTCAATATGCAATCACAGTCAGTTACATCATTCCCGCTTGGAAAGCTCAATGAAGTGCACTGTTTCCTGTGATATTCCACTGAAAGAAATAAAAGTTCCAAGTGGATGATTTCATATGATCATGTTTATACATGACATGTGGCAGATGTTTCACATCCTCTTCCTATTCACTCAGCATACAGTAAACAAAATCTGCTTCCTCCCCCCAAGTCAGTTCTGTTTCTCTGGGTTCACTTATTTGGCCTGGACCAGTTGGCCACCTGGGAGAGCAGGCGCTGATTACTCGGGCCTGATGGATGGATCGATGAATACTCAGTAACAGACATAATGTACACCACATTGACTCTAGCCAACTGAAAGAGAAGCGGAATACATCTATAGCTCTCCTGGACATTACACTATATGCTAAGAGTGAGGGGGGAAAGGGTTGGAGAAATGGAAAGCTGGCTGTATTTTGGTCTAATTAGGCTATTTCCATTATGAAAGCATTCCTCGGGTCTTGTAAAGGGAATTAGAGTCGTGCTCTGTGTAAATCTGCACCCTCAAGCCATCCTGAGTCATTGAATTGAGCCAAGAACAGACCTCTAGCTAATTCAATCAGCAATGTTAGGAGCAACAGTGATGGCCAGCTCTTTTCTTTACACTAACCCATTACTCTCTAAATTTTACCTATTATGCCTTTCATTTTTTAATAAAAGCAAAAAACTCACTAACATTTTAATGCATTTGGGCCTGAGCAGCAGCACATTTAAGCCAGTAGCGCGAGCAAGGCCGAGAACAAGACCAAACGACCGACATGCTACGCAAAAATAATAAGGGCCTGATCTATTAATTATGACATGCCTCAGTGCGGGAACACCTGTGAGGGAATTGGTTAAGAGAAACAAAATGGTGCTGCTTTGAAGCTGCCAACAGAGCATTAGAGATGATAATAGAAAGAAAGGTATAATGTGTATGAAAATGCAAAAGAGAGAGAGAGAGAGAGAGAGAGAGAGTATTTGAAGCCTTAGGTACCTAAACCCTAATTACCAGAAGGAACACATTAAAAAGAAATGTGTCATTATGTTAACAATTAATATAATTATGTCTGTCCCTGCGGCCAGCCTGTTCCATGTGTGTGTGATGTGTGTGGGGGAGCAGCGGGGGCAAGACAGGCTCCAGAAGAGCGTTTGTGTGTATGTTTGTGTGTGTGTGTTTTTAAAGCATAATGGGGACCAAATGTCCTCATGAGGAAAGGAATAACTGCCAGTTTTGACAATGTGGGGACATTTGGCTGCATCACTTATTAAAAATTGGCTGTTTATTGTTTATTTTATTTACTCAGGCTAAGGTTAGGGATGGATTTAGGTGTAAGCACAGAATTAATTAGCTGTAAATGTCAATATAAGGTCCTCACAAGGATAGCAAGAGAAATATGCCTGTATAGAGTGGATTGTGGAGGTCCACCAGTCTCTAGACGTCTACTTTGTGCAAAATACAAAAATTCTCATAAGCACTTCAGAAGAATACTAATACTATTGACTTACCATTTGTTCCTCTGGGAATATCTCTGTCCTGTTTTTTTTTTTTCTTCCTGGATTTGCATTCTATTGGTCTCAGTGCCACACATACACACAAGCCATAGGCTGAGGGAATGAACACATATGGCATAAGCCAGTTTTAATGAAAAACAACTGAAAAACAGTGCATTTTAATATCAAACACCTACAACATAACTATCTTTCTTATTAATGAGTGTTCTTCTGCACACTCACCCTTCAGTGCAGGGCTAATTCATTACAGAACCTCATAACCTCGAAAAGACACTTAAAATACCAATATTATTTTAACTTTAACATTTACAAATGGAAATTGGCCCTTCGATTATTCATCACAGGTGCACTTCTCGAATGCCGGTAATTCTCCCTCACTCTTCTCGTCTCCCGCTGCACCTGTTCCCTGCACAGTCTCTTATTCTTCAGCATATGAACAGGAATATTTTATCATGGGAGATTCTGGTGACTATGTAATGTGTTGAAATGTCAAAAATGACAGATTCAGTGATTTCTCTCTTGGTGCACTCTTAAAAAATCTAAAGAAACAAACCAAATTGGAGTGGGGAAATGACAAGAATATTTCGACATAATGAACAATGTCAGATTATTTACTTGTTGCCAGTGCATTAGGCTTTGTTTAGGCTTTTGCACACCACACATTCTAGTCAAGGGTCCATATATATTAAACCTATGCACTAACATGCTAGTATGCAGTGAACAAGAAGTTAAAGAAAGTGTGTGTGTGTTTAAAATTCATATTTTAGATTAATTAAATCAGTTCTCTGGTCAAATGTGCACATTCTTGGCATTTTCTCAGTTTCCAGCAAGAGCCACCTGGGCTGTCTTATACCTTCCAGCAGTCTTGAGGAACCTCTATAAACAGAGCACTTGCGGTCTGCTGTTCCTCAGTGTTAAATGATTTATATATGGATGATGACTGTACTTCTTACAACCTAAGAAAGCCACTAAAAACATTCCTAAAGGATCTATTTTCCATCCCCCATCACCTCTCATGTATCATTGCAGAAGTTGTCTCTCCTGAAGGAGATGTAATCAGCTGTACATTGGGGAAACAATGAGAATAGCAGCTGATTGTTTTCCCGAGCAAGTTTGGACCATCAGAATAAAGTATTTATGAAGGATTTCTCAGTGGTGACTTACTCCCACAGCAACGAACATCTCTGTTAACATTAGCTGTTGCTATGGCAGCATGAAGCAAGGAAACCTAAAGAAAAGATACTCAGCTATACTCACTGAACTTTAGAACTTCAGTGGAATGAAACTGTTTTAATTAATACTAAATTATCCAGCCTTACTTTATCCTATGATGAAACATTTTTATCCAGATGGGACTGATCTCTTCTAGGATGACCCCCATCCATAGGGCCTCACTGAATGATGTAAATGATATGCTATGGGCTTCACAGTGACCAGATCTCAACCCAATTGAAGACCTACGGGAGATTTTGGAGTGACATCTTAGCTTTCTACCACCATCATCAAAACACCAACTGAGGGAATATCTTTTGGAAGAACGGTCTTAATCCTTATTAAAAAGTACAGACTTATGGTGGCTCAATACCTTACTAAGACACTTTATAGTGTTTTTATCACCCGTCTGTATATTTGATCGCCAGATTATGAATACATTTGTTTCATTTCACTTTTTTTTATGCAAGCGACAATTCACTGTAATTATACACTGCAATATAAAACATCACCAAATTACCATTGACAGGAATGCTCACATTAAAAAAGACCATTATGGGTATTAAGTGCACTGGTTTATACACCGGCTGTTAATTGTAGACCACATTCAAAGGTTGGAATGGAAATGCAGAGTTTTTGCAGCTGCCTCTAACTAATAGAGAATGATTGAAAAAAGCAGAAAGCTCACTGCAGGGAAAAAGCAACCATGTTAAAAGAAGTTCTCTTAATAAAGCTCTTTTCTCAAATCCAAGACCACTTTATACAACTATAACAGAGCATACTATGGCTGAACAAGTACATGAAGGCACTATCAAAATTCATGTATGTATGAGGACAACAGTGTGGTATAAAGAGATCAACCTGATCTCACACATCTCTCGAAAATCCCACATTGATATCTGCTGGATGCACACTTCCCAAAACAGTTTTTTTTTTTTTTTTTTTTGGCCAGGGACTCATGCAGTGGATAATCTCGTCTGGATACTGTAGACTTGTACCTAGTAACTGCTGCAGTAATCATGAAGGTTGTCCTGTGTTTTTAGGACTCTTAATTGCAATATGCTCATACTGAACCATTCAACACACTTTATAGTGCAGAGTAATGATTCATAATCCCGCTATTCGGCGTCAGCCAGATGATGACGACTTCTCTTTTCAGTCTGGTTCCCCTCAAGGTTTCTTATTCAAATAATCTCTGGGAGTTTTTTCTTGTCACTGTTACCACTGGCTTGCTCATTAGGGATCTAAATATAAAACTACATGTGGATTTTGTTTTAACGTTCCTTTGTGACAGTGTCTATTGTTAAAAGTGATACACAAATAAAACTGAATTCAATTGAATGAAATGTCTCTGCCCATTTAATATTGGCTGGCTTGTGTAAAATTTGTACAAATTTGCAATTGTCAATATTGTCATTATAAATACCATTTGGAAGACATGTTAATTTTGCTTTAAAGGCTATGATGAAAGAGGAAGAGTGTTCCAGAGTTTGGCAATGCACACCCTATTGAATAAATCATAATTTGAGATGTAACAAAGCCACAAACTCTGACTCCAAGTACAGCTCCAGTTCATCGACTTCCAAGAGAAAAGCATTTCCAAATAACTGACAAATAATACAAATGAGGTTAAGCTTATTTCATGGAGGAAGTAATGAGGTTACATGCAGCATTGTTTCAGTTTCTTCACATAGGTTTTTGTTAATATGTTTTAATGTCTATAATGTTTTAAGCTGGCATAAATAATGATTAAAAAGGAATGATGCATCCATTTTACAATGGGAAAGCACCGTTAAACTAATAGTGTTATGAAACGGACATGACTCAGAAAGGTTGTTAAGATCCGTATGCTGGAGGTTTATTAACAGAGCACAATACAAAACTCAGTAATAAAGAACAGGCCAGGGTCAAACACAGTGGTATCAAAATGAACAAAACTACAGGTCAAATTAAAAGAATAGTCAAAGGGCCAGGCAGAAATCAAAATACAACAAGTAATCCAAACAGGTAAACAAAGAGGCAAGGCAAGAAATCAGTGGCTCCAAACTTACCTGAATAAGAGCTATCAGCAAGGCTTCCAATGTTTTGTATGGCCTTTACATATAATGATGCAAATGCTAGCTCTATATATGTGGGTAAATATAATTTAATATGTTCTGAATTAAAGAGCTTTATATATGTTGCTAAATTAAGCTTTATATGTTGTGAGAACAGGAAATCAGTGTGATAACCGAAGAAGTGTCCATGTGAAATCAGGGAGGGTGCCTTCTGGTGGCATGGTGGTGAGATGTCCCAGGTGGATGTGATGAATAGATTTGCTAATACCTAGTCATGTAAGACAGACTTTAAAGATTCTGGCCCATTTCATCAATAAACATGACCAAGAACTTGACTGACATGGTAAATGACCAACCACACACCTTTTCTTGGAGCCTATTTTATTCATTTGCCACTAATGTTTCAAACAAAGTTCTTTAACTTTTTAAAGCCATTAGGCAAATCAGTTAAAATATCTTGCACCGAAAATGTTCTGAAAAGCTTGTTTTCCATTGGGATTCAGTACACAGAAGTGTACACGATATGGAGGACAGCATTTCCCAGAAAATTTTACAAAAGACAATGGTGGGTGGAGCAATTGAAGTGGAAATCAGAATTCCCCAGAATTTTGGAAAAATCCAAAAAAAAAAAAAAATAGATAAAAACAACACCCTCAACTCAGAATTCCTACTCGGAAAGCTGGGAAGGTCGCCATCATCATATGACATCAAATCAACATGGCTGCTCAGCATCAACAGTAAACGAAGTAACACTTCTTTATTTCAAATGAGTTATACATATATACATATACATGAGTTATACTAGTATTTGCTGGTTCAGATACTTGGAACTTTTTCCAAACTTCTATGCTTCTCTCTCTCTCTCTCTCTCCCCAAAGTGTTTTTTCTGTCATTCCGAAAGCATCAGGATATCAGGATAAATGCTGTTATTCAGGAGTGATACAAATGCTAGTCACAAGTATGAATGATATACTGTAGTCTTACAGGTCTTATAAGTTGCCTGACCTGTAGTTGCTGAAAAAGGACATTTTAGCACATGGATAACTAAGCATCACTACCAGTTCATGCTTGGATTGTACTGTAAGTCACTTTGGATAAAAGTGTCTGCCAAATGAATGAATTCAAATGCAAATGATTTGTGTTAAACCCAACCATGAGCTCTTAGCTCTTGGCACATCTGAATTATATTGCGAAGGGACATCTTATTGGAGATGAAAGGAGTTGCAGACAGCCCAGATGGTTTATGGTATTTAGATGCCATTAAATTAGACCATTTCTTTGCATAAAATGGTCCTTAAGTCATCAAAGAGAATTGACGTCAAAAAAGGGCCTGGGTTTTGTCTGTCTTCATTATGTTTTCTATGTTTATTTGCAAACTCGGATAAAAGAAGCCATTTATGTCCTTCATAATCTATCCTCCAACAAAAAGAAATTAATTAGACCACAAAGACAGTTGGATTCAGAATCAGAGGGTATGAAATTAATTTGCTCTAAACAGCACACCACTCATGGCTTGTTCATGTGTCCAAGTGGGGGAAAGCAAGAAATTAAAGAGATTTTGCAATCTTTTTAAGTTATTGGAATAAGGTGCAGCAAAATGAAACTCGACCCACCGAATCAAAGCTATACAGAAGAAGAAATATAAAATGTCAAAAGAAAATGAAAAAACGAGAATCACGATTAGACAATCAGAAAGAGAATCAAGAGAAGAAAATGAGATGAGGGTATTGAGCTCCTTCGTCGAGAGAGTTGTCTTCAGGCAGATACAAACAGAGCTTCTCTGAGATGGGAAGGAAAAACAAATCTTCAAATGCTGTAGTAATTGAGGATGCATTTCATCTTGTTCTTGTTGGAGCCCTCGGGATTGTAAATCAAAAGCGTGAAAGGCAAGGTATGGATCATTTTTTTAATGGCTA
Organism: Pangasianodon hypophthalmus; assembly: GCF_027358585.1. Classification (NCBI taxonomy): domain Eukaryota; kingdom Metazoa; phylum Chordata; class Actinopteri; order Siluriformes; family Pangasiidae; genus Pangasianodon; species Pangasianodon hypophthalmus. The sequence continues at coordinate 6,487,446 of NC_069714.1, read as the reverse complement.
TGATAGTGAGATGGATTTGTGTCTCCCATAGTGTCTGAAAATTGCATTAAGTCCCTTGTTACGGGTAATAAAAGTGTCACACAGACACTACTTTGGGAAAACTGGCTTCCACATTCTCAAAGGTATACCAATACTAAACCTGGAAAATGAATTCTTGCATTGACAACCACACACACAATTTTTCTCCCCATATAAACAAAAACATTCATGCACAGATAAGACCTTGACTGGCAAGAAGCCAGTCAAGAAGTAGACACAGGGATGAATTACTGAATGGGGCTACTGGGCACATGCTTGGGGCCCTCAGTGAGTGTAGAATTGATATTAATGTTTAGGCCCTTATGTTGTCACACATAACACAAACCAATGAATGTAAAGTCACAGAATCCAAAATAAATTCAGAAACGTTATCGGAGTGTGGGTCTGAATTTGTTACCAATGAGCAGTCAGTTGAGGCCTACCTTAGCACATCTTTATTTGGCAATTTTACTCCACTTTTCCTTTCAAAAATGCTCCAAAATAGATTGGTATTTGGAGCTATCCAAAGATGTGCTGAGTCCCAGTTCCAGCTGAAGAGAAGCAGCCCCATAGCGTAATGCTGCCACCACCATGCTTCACCATGGGAACAGTGTTCTTTGAGTGATAAGCTGTCTTGGTTTTGGCGCAAACATATCTTACAGAATTATGCCCAAAAAGTTCTACCTTAGTCTCATCAGACCATGACACATCACCAGATGGTTTGGGGTGATTTAGGATTCTGAACATGGGTTTGAACATGATTGGTTCGTTCTGAGCCCAGGATCATGCCCCATTAAATCAGTGTTCAACCAGGTTATTGTAAATTTGTTCTTTTTCTTATTTTTCCCTTAAAACTTTCCATTTATTTTTCACTTGAATTTTGTTTCTTTGCTGCATTAAAGATGGAAAGAGATATAATGTGATTTATCTTGGTTTATTTTTTACATCACAAAAATGCGATTTTAACAGGCGTTGAGAATTTTTTTATACCGACCTGTAGATAAGCAGACGAAAAAAAAAGCATGGATAACCATAAACCCACACTAATTGTGTGGATGAAAAGAAGACTTAAAACAGGAAGAGAAGCCAAAGAAGCCATTTTCCCTAATGGGTCAGATTTAAAATGAACTCTGAACTAACATGGGCCAAAGAAGGCTCAATACGCTGTCAGTGCTGGCTGTTGAGTCAGAGTTAAATTGCTAGATGATTTGCTGGATGAGTTTAATTGAATAAAGTGAGACTAAATTTTGCACTGAAGCTAATAAATACTCAACTTTTATTTAGCATGTGTTGGGTTGTGGGGCAGGGTGGTCAAGGCTCCCTGCATTGGTTCTTTATAGCTGTATAGAGAGGGGGAAACTGCTCAGGTTCCTTCCTTATTAATCTGTCCTTGAGAAGACAGAAGTATTAATGCACAGACAGAGATTAAAATAAAGCTTTAGTTAACTTTCATTATATTATCAGGTACTTCTTTTGCTGTGTGTATTCGAATGTAATGTGTGTATTACATAAAATTATGGATTAACTCATGTGATGAAATTGGACCTTGAAAAACTTGAAAATCAGCATATTAGCCCTAACACTGCATTCATACCAGCAGCAATTTTTCATCTCATGTAGCTCAGATTGCTCAGGTTGCCAGTGGGTGTTCCTGGCATTAGTTGCCATGGTTTCACTGGAAGCACCAGGCTAATGTAATATCCACAGAAGTGATATCTGTACAAGCTAGCTACAGAAGGTATATAAAATGCATCACTGGCTATTAGTGTCATAATAAACCCAAAACAACATTTTGCTCATGATTTTTGCCACCTATTTCAGCAGCTTAAAAGGGTTGATGTACAGTAATATGGCAAAAATACAGGCATGCTTATAAAATATTTGGGGGAAAATCAAACACTTCATGTCTGTAGCAGCACAGAATTTGGAACCAAAAACACTAATAATGTTTCACAGTCAAGGAAAGAAGTAACTATTTTTTTCTTTTTTTTCTCTTTTTGCATAAAGCTTACCACAGTTATTTCATGTCTAATTGACTTCCAATTGCTTTGTCACTTATTCCTTGCTGGTGTGAATGCAGGGTCTTTTTCATGGTGACTTCATCATTAAATGTCCATCCTTTCCAAGTAATTCTGAACCATTATAGTTTTAACACGTCTAGCATTCTGGATTTTTGACCCAGTCAACCTTCTGACTCACACTTAGTCTCCATGGCAAAATTTGAACCCCCAAATCCTTTTCTTTTCTAGAAAAAAGATCATTCCCTCTATCTTTCCTCTGTGTAAATGCTATCTTCATTGACCAGTCACACTCTACTCTGAGGTGTGGTGTATAAATATGCTTTGTGTGCATCTAAAAATGTACCACATGCTAGGTAACTTTTGCTGACTCAGCTCCAGGGTCCCTGGTTTGATCCTGAAATTGGGTTGCTGTCTGTGTGGAGTTTCTCATTTCCTTCTGGGCTCTCTGGTTTCATCCCAACTCCCGACATGCCAATATGTGGACTGGTGACTCTATATATCATAAATGAGTGTGCAGATGTGGGTACGATGTTCTGTGATGAATTGGTGTCCTATAGTGTCGTGTATCCCATGTAAAAGCTCATAAGTTCCTGTTTACAGAACTGCAATTTTTGACTCTATACTATACAGTTACAGAAGAGACAGAAGAGAATGATTTATAATTGCACTAGTCGTTGTCGCCCAGATGAGGATGTGCTCCCTTTTGAGTCTGGTTCCTCTCAAGGTTTCTTCCTCATGTCGTCTCAGGGAGTTTTTCCTTGCCACCGTCGCCTCTGGCTTGCTCATTTGGGATAAATTTCTAAATTTAAAATTTATATCCAGAATTCATATATATATATATATCTGTAAAGCAGCTTTGTGAGAATATTTGAAATGAGAATGAGAAGGCACTGTACAAATACAATTGAACTGAATTGAATCCCTGCTTTGCACACATGTACTCTGGATTCACCATGAGCCTGACATTAAATGGCTACTGAAGTAAAACAAATGTTAAAACGGGCTGGCCCTAGCATCTTCTTTCCATCATGGGTCACTACATATAGTAGCTTGATGTATAAACCTCCATGTGTGGTTTTAAAACTCATGACAAAACACACTCACTCTGACACAGTGTACAAAGAACAGGGCTTCATCGTTTCATCCCTCATCTCTGCAGCTGGCTATCATCCAATCCCAGCTTTCTAGTAGATCGTCACATCATCAGATGTCCGCTCTTTCATTTTCTCTCTCATTATGTGTGTAATGAAGAGGAGCCTGGCAGACAATGTGTGAACCTTGCTGTCCTTCTTTTTCCAGCACTATCTAAACTATGCCTGACTCTGTGTGTGTGTGTGTGTGTGTGTGTGTGCGCCACCCCAGAAACTGTCACAAAGATGAAATACACTATAACCAAGTGTCATGAAGCCCAGATCCAAGTTGACAGTAGGGCTTCAAACACAGCTTTCGCCAACTCATCACCAAACGGTGCCTTTCTATGCCAGCCAGGAGTCTCTCTCTCTCTCTCTCTCTCTCTCTCCCACTCTCTCACACACACACACACACACACGCACGCACACAGACACACAGCTGTGACCTAGCTTCACCCTTCTGTGGCAACACACCTTTACTATGACAAATTTGCTCATTGCATTTTGCTCATCAGCCTTGCGCACTGTAGCCAATACCAAAACCACCTGGATGATGTGATTAATGTTCACATTGCTTGATAACAGATCCGATTCTTTACATCAGATCATGGCTAAGTACAATAGAGAAGGAAGGGAGGTGGATGAGGTGGTTTGCCTCTTTTCTCCTCCACAGTGAGGAAGCAAAGCTCCATACTATGAATCTTCCCTGTGTGTGTGTGTGTGTGTGTGTGTGTGTGTGTGTGTGTGTGTGTGTGTGTGTGTGTGTGCGTGTGTGCGTGTGTGTCTGCCCTAGTAGTCTTTTGCTGTGTAGGGAAATGCCTGCAGAGACCCAGATGCACGATAGCCCACAGCACAAATCTAAGAGAGAATATATTCACCTGCTTTTTAAGTGATGGATGAACAGTCAAATGTAGACACAAAAAAAAGGTTGGGTTTGTTTTCTTCTCTGTCCCCAATGTGTGAGTCACATTAAATTAAACTTAATTAATTAACTGAAAGAGCCAAAAAGTTTCCTTCTGGTTACTGATGTTAAGGTTTAGGTGTAACATTAATTATCTGTGTTAATAATTATGTCAATAAAAGGTCCACACAAGGATATTAAGATAAACTTGTATGTAGAACTAGTTAATGACATAGAAATAATGGTCAGGTTATGCAGATCTCTATTTCACCATCTGTATTTAAACAAATCCCTCCTCCTTGAATGCTGAACAATTTGGATTTAAATCAACAAACTTCTTGCAGGTCAGTCCTTTTAAACTGTTCTCATTGCTTGTTTACATCTTGCAGCTGTGGTGAGTGTAAAGATGCATACTCATTATTGAGGGCACTAATTTGAAATGATGCTATGTAGGCTGATTTTTGGGGACTGTATGCAAATTACTGCCCTGTACTGCTTTTCCAAAATCCAATGTATAAACTTAATAAAGTCATTCCAATAGTCCAAATATTCTAAAATTAATTTTGGTTAAGGTTTTCTTAAAAACAATGTTTACTGCACTAGGTAACAATACCAAATAATAAACTTTCTTTTTAATCATCAATGGAAAATAACACTTGTTGAGGTTTGTTTAAATGTCAATTAAAGGCACCTGCATTCACCAATGTTTATTCAATGCATGATGAAAAATAAATCCAGGAAAATGAACAAAAATTACATTACAGAATGTTCCTAAATGTTGATAACTTACTGACTTATGGTGCAAATATTGGAATTTGCAATTTAGCCTCTGAATTTAGTCAGTGAACAATCGCAAGCATTTTTAATGAAACATTTTCATTTTGGTCATTATGGCCTTAATTTCACTCACTGATTACCTGAATATTGCTTAATTGGTATTATTATATTATATTATATTATATTATATTATATTATATTATATTATATTATATTATATTATATTATAATTATTCAGTGTATTCAGTGTATTATTTAAAAAAAAAATCAGTTAATAGAATTGTTAGTTACTTTGTTAATGTTACTTATCATCATAAGTAATGATGCTGAAATTCATGTTTTGTTATTGGCATATTAACTAATCTGCTAAATTATGTCAGTTAAGGGAACCTACCCAATAAAGTGCTACCATTAAAATCCAGATTCTGAGGAATGTTGTTTAGTGTGTTACAAAGAAAACACAGCTACGTCTATGATAATGTTCCTGAAGAGCTTCCTATAACCCACAGTTTCACAGTATTACAATCATCATGACATGAATTTAGCCCTGATGTGATTACAAATTTCTAAGATGAAAATCATCCCCTCCAAAGGCTCATTAATATTTTGAGTCAGAACCAATTATCTTCTGGCTCGAGACTTTTCATGAGTCAGTCTCAAGTTCTGTTTACACTCAAAGATAGGGAGCTCTTTGAAATCAATGTGTGTTGATGTGTGCTGAGATGCTTTTAGTTTATCAGTGTCATTAAAAACATCCTGTATTGATCTCCCAGGTTAACACAAGCACTCTTGCCTTATTTGTGTACATCTGCCGCCACTTCCGACACAATCAAATCATCAAGTCCCACCGGCAATTACTATAAGGCTATGATCATTCATTCACAGAGGAGTGTGTTCACGCTCTCCTGCATGCTCCATGATCCGTGCAATGCGTTCGTTGTCTGAGTAAAATAAATGTGTTAATTAATGTGGAATTCAGGCTTCAATGCGCCAAAATTTCCCAAAGGGTTTGAGAGAAAGCTCAAGTAAGACTGCATACCATATACGGATCAGAGTAAGGATGTGACAAGCAAGGTCGAAACATTTCCATGATGCTATTTGTTGGTGTGCATGGCTATGTGGAATAGACTACTAGTCCTCAGGGTCCACATTTTTGCTCTCCCTGACACACCTGAACCAGGCATTAGTTGTCTTCCTTGCTTGGTTTCAGTGGGTTGAGAGAAAACTGTGGACTATCTGGGGTCCTGGAGGACCAGTTTGGAAAGTATGAAAGGTGTCAAATCTCTTTTCCAGAGGTTTATTTGTTAACAAACGTGCTGAGTCAAAAGGTAGAATAATCATACAACGTGTCGAATTAAGCTAGAGAGCTCCTAACACTGACATTGTGAGAAATACACACACACACTCACACAAGTGAAAGGGCAGAGAGCTCATCAGAGACTGAGAAGCAGACAGGAAGAGCTCCTCAGGGTCCTCTGGTAATCCTCATAAACACTGCTGCAGTCAGACTGATGCTAATGCACCATGTCTGCTGGCACATACAAACCCGGCCCCAGCGCTACTCAAGAGAGAATGGGATCACAATATACCTCCTCCAGGACACACACACAAAAAACACATATTGTAAAGGTCGATGCTAATTATGAAGAACCCATTACAAAGTAACATGTTCACGTAATTACTGCAGATCACTGTTTTAATAGTATCAATTAACAGAGCATGTTCTTAATTTCAGTAATGTGTTTCAATTAGTTTATAAGAAAGCTGTTAAATGTACTTATGGAACAGCGGCTTCACGCAGTAGGTGGCACCAAAATATGATATTCAGAGAAGTTAAACAAATCCATATTTTCTTTCAGGTTGAGAAGCTCAAGTGATTTCCTCTCAATCGACTGCAATCTGTCAAGGAGGTTTATAGAAATACATGGAAACAGAAGGTAAATGAAAGGATCTTATGTAATAAATATACGGATCAGGGATCATCAGAATTATTACATGTAAGGATCAAAATGATAGAGAATGAGGCAGGCAGAATGAAAAGGTGATAAAAAGAGTCAAGCTCCATTCCACTGTGGGCTGATTCATGTTGGCAGCGAAATTTGGAAGGTTACGAACGGATTTTCTCATCATTTCTTTCTTTTTTCTTCCTTTCTCATTCACAACCAGACATGATATGCAGTGCATTTGTAGTTGTGCACAATAAGATTACACTTGATTGCACTTATATTTTCTAAGTTTGGTGTGAGCATCTGTTTACAAGACAGAATAAATGAGTTAGGGATGTACCTGAATATGAATATATTATTTGGAATGAATAGATAATGATAAACAGATACAAATGCAGATACGAATAAGACTGTATTAGGAAATCTGAACACAGACACAGCTATGGATACTTGGAGCACTAAACAGTTACTGACACAAATTGCTTTACACCCCTAAAACAATATGCTAGCTACAGTATGTGAGTCAGAATTTTTTATTTTTTTTTAGATTAGTCACAATTTTACATTCAAATATTGGTAAAGACAAAGTAACGTCCACTTTTTCCTAAAAAATTAGAGATTGCAAAGAAGCTTCTTACTAATTCCTCATGGATATAATGGAAGCCCATTTTAAAAAAATAAATAAATAAAAAAATATATATAATAAAAAAAATTTATATATAAAATATAAAAATAAAAATTTAAAAAATCCAGACACTAAGTCAAAATTATGAAAAAACAAGTCATAATTTTAGTATACTATTTTAGTCTCATAGTATCTTGAAATTATGACTTAATATTCTGTGATTATGACATAGTATGCCAAGTATGACCAAAAAAAAAAAAAAAAAAGAAAACATGATTATGACTAACATTATGAGATATCATAATATTGACTTAGTGCCTTGAGATTATGACACTTATTATCCTGAAATTATGACTTAATTGAGATGTCATAATTATGACTTAATAAGACATAATATCTCAATTATGGCTTAATATCTAATAACTATGACTTATCTTGTAATTATGTATCTTGAAATTATGATTTGATATCTCAGAATTATGACTTGGTGGTATATCATGATTAAGACTTAATATCTCATAATTATGACTTCTTTCAGTAATGACAGAGTATCTTGAAATTATAACTTTGTATCTCATAGTATATAAGTATATTATATCTCATAGTATATGACTTAGTATATCTTGTAATGAAGTATCTCGTAAGTATGATGCAGTAACTCATATTTCTGACTTGGAATCTCAAAATTTTGACTTGGTATTTCATGAGTAAGACTTAGCATCTCAAAATTATCAGACAATACACTGGATTTTTTAAATGGTGGAAATGGGATTTCATATCCGTGTAGATGGGGAAAAACATAAATTTTTTAAAATGCTGAAGCCACAGCTGATGCAGTTTTGTGTGTGTTATGAAATTGCTAGGACTTGGTTTATCATGGCTGCTGTCCAGGTTGTTAGTTTGTGGTCTGTAATTTCTTATTTAATAATGTGATTGCAATTTATTTTCACTGTGTTTTATTATTACAGCTTCCAGAATATGATTCATGCTGTACTGCTCCTCAATCCACTTCTCTGGCTGTACAAACTGCACTGTGAACAGAGATTTTGGATAAGACCTTTTAGAATTAGTTCCAGCTCAATTTCAGTCCACACATATTAGTCCTTGTATTTATCTTTTTTTTTTCCATTTCAGAACCACTGGTGTTTTTTTTTTTTTTCGTTAAGCAGAAACCCATCCCTCTCCTATTTCAAAATGCTTCCAGCTCTTTCTCTCTCTGCTAATACTGTTAGCATCTTAACAGAGAGATGATGCATGCATAGGTTGCCATGGTATCTGTTGTGCGTTGCCAAGGCAATTGCCCCCATATGCTCTTTGCTCCATCTCCACCCAGGTTAACCCTCCTTTTCACACGGCTCCTGTCTCCATGGCAACTTACTGTATATGCCAATATATATTATATCGGAACTCACAAGTGAGGTAAATATATGATTTACTGTACTGAGGGTTAGCTGCATGTACCCCTAAGAGAACACACACACACGCACATACACGTATCCAATGTCCACATAGCAGCTAGTTGTGAAGCTACAGAAATAATGATACATGTTTAGGAGAAGAACAAAGAAAAAATTAATAAAAGAAAGAAATCCAAATAAGGTGAGTTCTGATTCATATGTAGGCACCAAATATAGGGAGAGTTTTTCCCCTGTTCTTTATTTCTTTTCATTCTTTCTCTTTTTCATTCTCCTCAGAAGAACCAGACATTAAAAGCCAGCCATTTGTAGCTATTCACAAAACAGAGCACACACAGAGCTGAGGTTAATTCACGGATGGAGCACGCAAGAACAAGCCTGCTGTCTTGCCGAGAGCCAGAAAAGCAAGAGAATAGGAAAAATAAGGAGGGTGAATAAGAGCGGATGGTTGGCATAGGGTACGTTCTTGTTAATCCATTCTTTTTGAGAGAAAGTGTCAGGGCGGGTGGATTGGAATGAATGAGGTGGTTTATTCCAGATAAATGTTTCAGATCGGCGGGTCTCGATGCGGGGCAGGTCAGCCCAGCTCCGAGTCGGCAGGAGGCAGAATCGATCACCAGAACTGGACATGGATAAACAGTTCATTTGGATGGACGGCTTAGGGGTATTGAGCAGCAATGGAGGCGAAAGAAAAAAAGGGAGGGTAGGAAAGAAATGGTAGGAGGAAACTGTTCATGCTATAAGTTGCAAGTTTCTCAACCATGAAGAAAGCCATTAATGAGGTTTGGCTTCGAGTAACTCACCCCAAGAGAAGGGGTAGAGGGCAGGAGTGAATTCTGACATACTGAGCCCTGCAGCTCAGCCGCTTGAGTGGCACATGGAGTATTTCTGTAGTTTGTAGCAGTCACTGAAGGGTGGTTTGGGTACTTCAGCAAATCTAAAGAGGAAAGAGACCAGGTGAACTTCACCTTTCAGGAAAAGCTGTAGGCTTAGCATGTTCTTTTGCAAAGGACATGGCAGATCTGAGTGAAATGTGTGCCAGTGTAGGACTAGAACTATTACTGGATCAGAAGCTCAGTTTCTGGTGTTCTATCTACGTATGGTGTTCAGCAATCACATAAGACGATGCATGCATAGGCTGGCAGACATCTTCACACATCTTGAACATCAATATGTATTTTTATTATTATTAATTTTAAGAATAAGTGTTACACTTTTGTTTTCAATAAAAATGAAAAAAAAAAAAAATCACCACAATCCAAAGTTTTATCCTGCACATAGTACTTTCACTGTGAGTCATCTTTTCTCATGTGTATTTCATAGTATATTCACTGATGGGAACTTCATCATAACTGCTAAATTTATGCTAAATCAGCCTTGGCCTCTTCAGCACAATACTGTTGAATTCTCTATTCTGGTTAGTCAGAATTTTCTGTAAGAGCATGGGTCTGACAGTAGTTCTGGTAATAATTCACTGAATTAATGCACCAGTTCTAATATTAATGCACTGGATCTAATGTTGCCTTTAGCCAGTACAGTAACAACTCGTTTACAGAGATTTATATTGAGGACAATGTACATAACCTAAGTCTAATAATAAATGGATTTAAACATGTTATTTAACGAAAACATGTTATTTAACAAAGAAAAACATGTAACTGGTGATATGGTGAAGCATTCTGTAAGCAGATATTTACTATTTATGGAAGGAGTCTCAGGTGTTGTTCAATAACAAACTAGAATATGTGATCATTGTCAAATCACTGGGAATAAAACACTTCAAGACATGCTGTTACAGCTACATATTATAATCTGCCTGGTTTATTTTCCTATAACAGCTTGCCCCTAAGTGTTTTAGTCCTTATTTAATACTCACTTATAAGTTTATGAAAGATCAACTTAATACAATTTAGTAAACTAACTTTTAACATTGCTTCTTCTTCTTCTTCTTCCTACTACTACTACTACTACTAATAATAATAATAATACAACGTTTATTATTAGAAATTTTCTTATCGGTGTTACTTTCATTGTGGTGCAGCGGTGTATAAACCAGAGTAGCAACTCCAAACTAGCATACTAAGAAACTGAAAAGAAAAGAGAGGCACATGCTCTCTGAAACTTCACACACTCACTCACTCACTCACACACTCACTCCCTCACTCCCTCACTCTCAGAGACTCTCAGAGCCTATCCTGGGAACACTGTGGGTGATGAGGGGAATGCAACCTGTATGGGACACCAGTCCATCACAGAGCACCATGCTCCTGCACATTCACACACACCTTCAAACTCAATCCCAATCCATCAATTGGAATGTTTTTGGGAGGAAACTGGAGAACCCAGAGGATATCCACACAGACACAGGGAAAATATGTACAGAAACTCTGCACAGACAGTAACCCGAGCTCAGGATCAAGCCAGTGACCCTGGAGCTGTAAGGTGACTTTAAGAGTCAAATAATGCAATTTGTCTGCAGAGATGATCATTCCTGTAACGGTAAAATGGATCACTTCTTACAAAATTCTGTTATTGACTACATTTACATGCACATCAAATTCCGTTTATGGTCCATATTCAGGTTCCAGCCATATTCTGAATATGATGTTTATATGCACCGTATATACATCGATGTTTCATACATCGTACATATACAGGCATCGGAATATTCCTGTATACATGATGGTTGTAAGTATGCCGATCTACACATGATCTTTTCCTTTCCCGCTGTTATTTCCTGGGAGATTCAAGATGCTGCCATTGGTTATAGAGTATGCTCAGTTATTAGTTTTATTTTTTACACTAATTTAATTAGGACTCTAACACTTCTGTCCATCAAAAATGCCCAACAACACCGGCTCGAAATGGAAAGGGTCAGGTAAGCATCTGTTAAGCTAAGCATCTGTTAGCACCCACAATTCCTTGTGGACTGAGTATGTGCATATATCTCCTTTCAGGGGATTTTCTGAACAAGGTGTTTACATGCAACAAATTTCCAGTTAAAACATATTCCGGGGTGGGAATTGGAATTTGGGGAATCAGAATATTGTCTTAATCTGAATCGGGCAATCGGATTGGGGCGTTTACATGACTCAAGACTAATTAGAATATTGCCAAAAGCCGATTAATATCAGAATATTGATGTGTGTGTAAACATAGTCACTGATTCAGTTGAGGAAGAGGAGGAATGTTGCAGACTGACAGAGTTTAATACACCTTTAAAACTGTCTTTTTCCCTTCTTCCTGGCAGGCAGTTGTGTGTTTTCTCCTGCTTCAAAGCAATTAATTAAATCACCTCAGTGCCAATGGGGAAGATGACGGGTAGTCTATCATTTTTCCAGGCTGTTGTTTTACTATGTGGATGGGGAGATGAGAGTAACAGAGAAGGATGAGCAGATTTTCACTCAGACACAGAGATCACTTTTTTCCCAGTCATATTGCACATATGAGAGCTTGACTGAATTGAAGGAGATATACAGCTGTTCATCCATCTCTTCCTAACCATCTTTCATTTACCAGAACTGTTTCTTTTTTGTTCTATGGGGAAGCTGTCAGCCATCAGGAAGTGTGAAGATAAGATCCCTCTTTGGCCAGCGAGCAGATTCAGAACTGCTTCTGTAGCACATCATACACAATAAACATCGCACCTCACAGCACTGTTCTGCTCTTTAAAAACGTCCCATGCTATAACTTCGAGATTTTCAAAGAACCCCTGAGGCTGTTTAACCATTGGGAGGCTCCATCAGCGCCCACCTAGACTTCTGCCCAAGCTGCTACTTTTAAAACTCTGTTTCCATCATTATTCACCTTTACAAGCCAGCTTTCGTGCAAATTCACCATCCAAATCTTAAAACCTTTCCTAGCTCGGGCATTCCAAATCCACTTTGGTTCCATTCGTCTCCTCTGCGCTGCTCTTCCCTAGAGCGAACAAACGGGTGCTAAGCACCATCTGTAACTGTAGTAATTCCTCGAGCGAAACACAGATAAGTCCTCTTTAGCTTCAACTGCACACTGGCAAAGCTGAGCTGAATGGCAAGCCAGCAAGAAGCTCAGCAGGATTGGACAGCGGAATCCTTTGCGGGTCGAAAGCTTGCAGTGTGGAGAAAGAGGGGATAAGCCCATGAAGGAGAGAAAAGAGGAAGGCCAGGAAAAGACTTGCTGGATACCAGGATAGAGGTTACCAGAGGTCACTGCAAGCTAAAAGTTCTAATGTGAAAGAAATTGCATGTGTATATGCATCTGTATGTGCACCTTTTTGTGACTGCAGGGACTGGCTGGCTGTGATAATGCCTGAGTATAGTGCCGCTATTTCTTATATGTGAACAATGCACATGTAGGCATTTATAGTTTTCAATCTAATTATCAAAGCGCTGTCCTCACTGTACCACTGTACTGTTGCAGTACAATTTCACATCTGCTATATACAAGACAAAATACTGGTATTTTAGATACATACTGTAGCATTGCTTTTTTAGCTAATATAAAGTGCCAGTTAGCATTTATAAAATTCAAAAGCATATCATTTCTGTTCAACGGCTTGCATTTATTGTAATTAGCCATTTTTAGCTATAGACTCACTGTCCACTTTAATAAGAACACCTGTACACCTGCACAAATATCCAGTGATGTGGCATGCATAAAATCATGCAGATACAGGTCAAGAGCTTCAGTTAATGCTCACATCAGTATGGGGAAAAAGTGTGATCTCTGTGACTTTAACCGTGGCATGGATGTTGGTACCAGATGGGCTGGTTTGAGTATTTCATAAACTGCTGATCTCCTGGGATTTTCACATACAACAGCCTCTAGAGTTTACTCAGAATGGTGCAAAAAACAAAAAACACTGAGTGAGTGACAGTGGAAACACAAAAATGGCAGGATTGGTTCGAGCTGCCAGGAAGGCTACAGTAACTGAAATAATCACTCTTAACAACCATGGTGAGCAGACTGCTGTAGTGTTTCAACATTAACATAAACCTAGTTTGATTCAAAACTAATAATCATACTTCCCATTGTTGGCCATTTCCATTGTCTACTAGCAATGCTTCCCATTCCTATTGGCCATGGTATAGTTTGTCCCTTGAAAAAAATGTTTTTTTATTTATTAAGATATTTTAACAAACCCAGGGGCACTGTTTTCAACTCAACTGCTAAAAGATCACACTTTGAGGGAAGTTGGGAGGATTATAGGGAAAGTGGTGCCTGAGCAGACCCTTCCTGTCAGGGTAGCTGACTGTAATAACATCAATCTGACCAAAAAAGAATGAAAAAAAAGCATAAGGAGGGGAGAGACCCAATGAATTCATGTGATGAAGTCACACTGTTGTTCTTAGACATCAGCTAGTACTGATATTCACTCAAGGGTTTGCCGTGATTAAACTGCTCCACCGATGTGCCAACTTTGGCATTTTAGACAGCTTAAAAAAAATCAAGTGAGGCCTCAGGGAGCTGAGCTCCTCATACCTCATACCCCTGTAGGAAACTTCCCTCGCCTAACTGCCCAGAATTCCACTCAGACTATACTGTATTGTCTAACTCAGATCGTATTGTTATCTATTGGGCTGAGCTTGTAATAGTTTCTAGAGCATGAGAGGCAATTGCTGTGGTTTACTTTGCTAAGAGGAGAGAACATGCTACAGCACATTTTCTATCGCTTTTTTCTTGGGTTTACAAAAACATTTGGAGATTGAAAGCTAACATTAGTTTATTTACATTGTTAGTCAGCCAAATTTAGCATATTAGCTACTTGACTATTCAGACCAATATTTCAGGGCTAGCCGATGTGATGTGGTTTTAACGAGCTAGTGGCAGGGTTTTCTAAATGCTAGACTTATAACATGACTTTGGCAGTGGTTATAGTTTCAGTCTACTAGCTAGCAACAAGATAAATTGGATCCAATTGGCTGGTTGGCTGGATTGCTAATTAAAGAAGAACGAAAACAGGAATCTGAGAATACAGTGAGTACAAGTGCAACACAACTGGGCAGTTGAAGATTGGAAAAGGAGTGCTGATCATTTCCTAATCTTCGACTGTCCAGTTTTGGTGAGTCAGTGCCCTCATGTTCTTGGCTGCCAGGAGTGGAACATGATGTGGTTGATGTGTGACGTGTTGCTCGTTCTGAGATGCTTCTCTAATCGTCATGGTCAGAAAGAGTGGTTATTTGACTTAATGTAGCTCGCCTGTCAGTGGTCTCCTCTGGCCACTTTAAATAACAAGGTATTTCCATCCACATAACTGCTGCTCACTGGATTTTTTTTTTCTGTGTAAATTCCAGAGACTGTTGTGTGCGAAAATTCCAAGAGATCAGCTGTTTCTGAAAGACTCGAACCAGCCCCTCTGGCACCAACAACTATGCCTTGCTCAAAGTCAATGAGATCACATTTTCTCCTCACTCTGATCTTTTGAAGTGAACATTAACTGAGGCTTTTGACCTATATGATTGGCTGATTGGTTAACTGCATGCATGTGCAGGTGCACAGATATTCTAAAGTGTCTAAAGTAACTAAGTGGATGGAGAGTCAGATCTTAATCTATTTTTTTTTATTTATATTTGTGTCATACTTGTTTCTGTAGTGTAGCACTAGTCTAGAAATTAACTTTCTAGCTTTGTGGTCAGCTTATAAACATTTGATCAGCTACAGTAGGTTAATGTTGAGAGGACATTGTTCTCCAAATCAGCTGTGGTCAATAACCAAGATAGTAGTGGGACTTATCACCAGTCAGCTAACACCAATGAAAAAGAATGTCTTTTTCTAATATGTATTCTATATAAACTATTCTATAAATATGGAATCTGTTCAGGTGGAAAATATACTGCATGGCTTTTCATGGATTGCAAACAAACATAGTTTGCTGTCTGGTATCTCAGACAAAATTGTGCCTCTCGGGCCAATAGCAGCATAAAAGACAATACAGGGGCTTTATGCTGACAAGTCCAAGACAAGACAAGACAAGACAAGAGCTTTGTGAAAAACTATAGCATTAATAGACAGACAAGTGCAGCACAATACAATAAATGCATAGGACAATAGAAACACAGTTCACGCTGACTGCATGGAGCCACATTGGGATAAATATGGCAGTGATGGCTTATGAACTATCTTGCCTGCCGAGAGCAAAATAGCGCATACAAACGCAGACCGCAGTAGTAATCAATAGTCCCTTCTTTTGAACTCAGCACTCAATTGAGTTCAAAAGAATTCGATATTAGTGCTGGGACTCCCCAGCCATGGACAGTGCATAACATAGCTGCTACTTAAATCTGAATCACAGTAATGGAAAGCATCAAAGCACTATTTGCTTAATGAAGCTTGATTGTCATATACATTAATCAGTATGTTTGTCTACTTTTTCCCTTATTAGTCTAATAAAACAGATGAACTATTTTTTTTTTTTTTTTTTTTTTTTACCTTAAATGTCTCTGGACCTTGAATGTTATACAACCTTATATATCAGAACTGTTTAATTTTGCCTTAAAATATTCCAGATCTCCACTTTGCAGAAGTTTAGTATGGGGTGTGCATTTGTATATTTGTTCATGTTTCGAAAATGTAAAATATAAACCTTGACATATCTTATTAGTGATTAGAGAGTTCAACTGTTCAACTTACCAGTTTTGGTGAGTCAGTGCCATTGTAGTGTCCTGTTCTTGGCTGACAGGAGTGGAACTTGATGTGCTGTTGAGGCAGATGTAGCAGGATGTAGAAGGTTCATCGCGTTGTTTGTTCTGAGATGCTTTTCTGCTTTTCTTCTGGCTGGAAGGAGTGGTTATTTGAGTTAACGTAGTCTTCCTGTCAGCTCAAACCAGAATGGTCATTCTCCACTGACCTCTTTCAATAACAAGGTGATTCCTTGTTGTAGAATGAATTATAGTAGAACAAAGGCCTAGGTGCAACATTGGAGAAGTCTCGGACAGCAGTGTACACAACTGAAAACAGTGCAAAATTGAGGGAGACAAAGTGGCAGTGCACAATAGACAATACAGTAAGAATTATTGTATAATAATGAGGACAAATCAGTAAATACAAACAGTGGGTATAATGCAATAATGATGACACAAGACATTAAATACATGTGTGGTGAGAAGGGCATTATCACCACTAGTGGCACAGAAGTCTCTGAGTCATAGAAATAAATTAACTCTCATGTTAGGTAATGAGAGAGAAAAAGATAAAGAGACAGAGTGGATAAAGTGGTTAAAGTGGGTGGTGTGTGATGGGATTGTGTCCGTTAATTCAGAGGGAGATGAGTAGCATGCAGTTTATTATTGAAGATGCTGACAGCTTGCAGAATCTGGAACACTAGAAATCTTGGCCTGGACACTTTGTTATCTTGTGCCGGATGGCAGAGTTTATGGGAGGGATGAGAGGGCACTGTACTGGTGCAGTGATTGTGGTAAACTGTATGTCCTGTATCGGGGCAGAAAGACCCCCATGATGGTCTCTGCTGTCTTCACTATCCACTTCAAGTCTGCTTCAGCTTATCAGACAGTGGTGCAGCTGGTGAGGACATTCTCAATGACACCTCTGTAAAAAAGTGGTGAGGAAATGGAGTGGTGGGCATACGAAATGGAGGCGCCGCTGGGCTTTTCTGGCCAAGGACAAGGACTCTGATAAACTAACTAACTGCACACTGACCAGTGGTGTACATTGGTCTTCCTAAAGTCCACAATCATCTCCTTTGTCTTGTCAACATTAAGACAAAATCGCTAATTCAGGATTCACTATGTCAAGATTGTCTTCCTGTTGTTGCTGATGAGTCATGCTTAAGCAATGAGCCATAAGGGTTAAACTCAGAACAACACCAAATGGAGGAAAAAAAACACCAAGGGCCTTTTTGTTCTCAGACAGACTCAGTTAATCATTTGTTTAAACACACACAGACACACACACACACACAGACACACAGACACACACACACACACACACACACAGAAACCCTCAGGTGCCCATCACTGGCAGACCTGAGTATGTATGTGTATTTCAAAATTAAAACTCAGACAGCAAACAGGAAAGAAAGTGAGACTGACACAATGCAACTAAAATTCACTCCACAAGACCCAAAACTCTACTCAAGATTTTTTGTTTCATGCATAATAGTCAAGTGTTTGGCAGCACACAATGATGATGACCCCACGTTTTTTAATTTACAGGCTATGTCAAATCAGCAAGAGGACTGCAACAGCTACATTTTCCGTCTCACTGGACAAAAAGAAAACTGCCTTTCTTCCACAAGGTCAACTTGAGAAGCAACACATCTGTACACATGGCAGGTTCTTTTCTTTCATATCACTACACATTTTAGTGAGCTTATTGTAAATGTTCCCAGCACAAAGCAGGCTAAGTGTCATCTCACTGGTTGTCAAGCTTTTATGTGTGATTTCTGATGGAGCTTAGTTTCTGTGCCATTATAGTCTCTCAATACAGGGCTGGGACATATTGATCATGGTGTAAGTACTTTCTTTGAGCAGCCAGCATTTTACATTACCTTTGTAAAGTGCAGTTTTGTAGTTGTGGGTTCACAGTGAAGAAACAACAGGTGATACCGTGCAGAACAGCTCAAGAAAATACACTGTATTCTGCCGAGCCATTCAGCATGCTGCCAGGAGTGTGTGTGTTTGTGGGTGCGAGTCTATAGCAAATGTACTTAGGAGATAAAGTATCATGGCCATATGAGCTTGAGTGGATTTTTAACAGGCGTATGAATGTGTGTGGAGTATAACTGAGTCCATTCTGCATTTCTCAGCTGGCATCCTAGAGATTATCTCCTTGATGCTTGGTTATAACTGAGATAATCCCAGACTTCCGATAAACCTGCCGAGAACACAGATTGGGAATTTTCTTCATCCTGTATAATTGAAATTGGATGGAATCAACCAAGTCTTAATCAAATTCTAACCCCTCTGTAGTGGTTGCGTGGATTCTTTCAAATTTCTAAACTTTAGAATTAGGAAGAAGTATGTTTGATAAGAAAAACTGGGAATACCTGTAACAAAAACATAGTATTATATGAGCAATGCCACTGAGCTTTAGCACGACTGAATAATACAAAAGTGACTCACACATGCACGGACATATAGTGTTTGTTCTGCCCAACAAAACATGCCACTTTCAGCCTATGACCTAATAAGTGAGTAGATATGAGAAAATAACACCAAGTTAATGAGCAGGAAATCAGATGCTATCAGCAGGCAAATGCTTGGATCTTTTATGTTTAAAGACATTTTGATTACATTAGGAAGTACCCTTTGGGTGTATCTTTAAGCCATAAAGAGGGTGACTCATAGTGGAATCATTAAAGGATATATATAGAATATTTAAATACACTGAAATTGAAATGTAAGAGATTTTGTGTGTGTGTGTTTGTGTGTGTTTTACAGAGTTCCAATAGTGTAACAGAGACATGATCGCGGCTAAAAGCAACCCAACGAAGCAGAGCAGAGTCGCTCCAAACAGACATCAATAATGGATGAAACCCATCTTCTAAGGCTCACACAGCAGGAGGACGAAAACGATACACAACCCTGTCTGCAGCCCTAAGCTTCCAGACAAAGGGCGAGCGGCACATGATCCTGACCCCCTGCACCTCCTTATCCGGCCTCGCGAGACACTTTGGGACTTAGCGACAGTTTAATCTTTAATGCCTGTGAAAGCCTTAAAGAATGCTAATTTCTGTGGCCTGCCACCAATTTCCCGTCTTTTTTTGTTCTACGGTTCCCTGAAATTACAAATCTCAGTTCCCTATGGTCCCATTTAGTTTTGCACACTACAGCTGAGGACAATTAGACACAGGAAAGCGACAGGGGGTTGGGGGCAAAAAATTCAGAGTCGTGCAGGAAGTTGGAGGATGAAGGAGAGAGGAGTCCAGAACTAATGCATGTAAGAAATTTAGCAAAGACGATGAGAATGAAAGATACTGGTTTGATGGACACAGTTTGTTTTTCTTTTGTTACTGTTTTATAACTGTTAGGAGTCATTTTTGCCTATTCAGATCTCATCACATTACACACAGCTTAATATCATCCATACTGTACTTCTTATATCATATGTAGTCTGTCTAGTCTTATTTAACATAATTATTTAACAATTTATAAAAACTAATAAATGTTGTGTTTATTCATTATTTACAAAAGATAAATATATGTTTTAGCTGAAATCCCAGCAAGGTATTAATCTCAGTCTAACTGTTTTGTATGCACAATATTTGCTGTATTTTTTCTAGCTATTATTATAGTGAATACTTCATGCAAATTGTAACACAGTGTTAATTGTTGTCATGTATTAATTACTGACGCAGAAACGCCTGATTATGACTCAATTAGTTATGCCTCTATGCATTATGGTCTTTTTTGTAAATAACACCCGTCTTGAACATTGAAAAGTGTTGAATATTATTCAAGAAAAACACAGTCATTTGATAAAATCTGATTTGTTGATAGCTGATCAAATAAAAACAGTTATTATAGGTGAACCCTACTGCATGTGGATTTATGCTACAAATACAGTAGTTTACTCAAATTAGTTATCGCAAATAAATCGCAAATTAATAAATAAATCGCAAATTAGTTTACTCAAATTAGTTACTGTTTAAATGACCAAATAAATTTAATTGCATTTCCAATTAATTAATCCCTCATGTTATAAAGCCAAGCCAAAAAAAGTAAATGCTACTCAAAAGACTTGTTGCTCACAGTGTTTAATCCTCGTGGGCCCTTGGGTCAAATTGACCCGTTTATTATTTTGAATAAAAGAAAATAAAATATAGAACAAATCAATTTTCTAGTTGAAACTCAGTGGCTTTGGCTTATTTTCTTTGAGGAACATGTACAACAATACCAAAAAAAAAAAAAAAAAAAAAAAGATTAACACACATTCTACATTTAAAAAGAGTACTTGAAAACAAACAAATCCTACAAAATATGAAATTAAAACACGAGTTCATGTGAAAGACACAAGGTAAGTCACTTGTGACCCCTCATAACCAGAGAAGAGAACAAGTCCCAAGGTCCTGAGCATCTGCAGTCATGGAGATAAGGATTCAGGGAGTCCTGTTACCCTAAACTGCACTTCCCAGACAGCCACCACTTCCACTGCATAAAAGAAGTGCGAGTGACTTTTTTTTATCTTTGTGTGTGATGTGTGTGTTGTGTGTGATGTGTGTGCATATCTGTGAACATTTAAAAGTATTAGGTGTCTAACAAAGAGTTTTCACCATTGCAGGACACTAAAACACCTTCTGAAATGAAGCAGTCAAAATGTTATTGAAATGTAGCCTTTCAGCTTTAATATGAGGGGTTTAACAAAATATTACATTAACCGTTTAGCCGTTTTTTTTACATAGTCCCTCCATTTTCCCAGGCTCGAAAATAATTGGATAATTTATTGATAAAAGTTTCAGGGAAATGTGTGGCCTGTTTCCTCATTATTTCATGACAAATTAAGCAGATAAAGGGTCTGGAGTTATTTCCAAGCATTGAATTTGCATTTGGTAGCTGTTCATGGGAACTCTCACTATGCGGTCCAAAGAGGTCTCGATGCAAGCGAAGGAGGCCATCATTAGGCTGAAATAACAAAACAGACCTATCAGAGAGATAGCAGAAACTTTAGTAGTGGCCAAATCAACAATTTGGTACATTCTTAAAAAGAAGGAATGCACTGGCAAGCTCAGGAACACCAAAAGGCCTGGAAGACTACAGAAGACAACTAAAGTAGATGATCGCAGAATTCTTTCATTGGTGAAGAAAAACCCCTTCACAACATCTAGCCAAGTCAGGAACACTCTGGAGGAGGAAGGCGTATCATTGTCAAAATCTACAATCAAGAGACGCCTTCATGAATGTAAATACAGAGGGTTTACAACAAGGTACAAACCACCGGTAACATTCAAGAACAGGAAGCCAGATTAGACTTTGCCAGAAAACTTTGCCAGATTAGACTTTGCCAGAAAACTTTGCCAGATTAGACTTTGCCAGAGCCCCTGAAAATAGAGGTACTTTGTTGAAAATGGCTGTAATTCCTGAATGGTAAATGCCATATTTGTGTCGAACCTCTTAAAATAAAGCTGAAAGTCTACACTTCCATCACATCTTGATTGTTTTATTTCAAATCCATTGTGGTGGTGTGTAAAGGCAAAATCACAAAAACTCTGTCATTGTCCAAATACTTCCAGACCTAACTGTATATATATATATATATATATATATATATATATATATATATATATATATATATATTTTTTTTTTTTTGACATAGACGTGACTCAAAATTACTCTCACATCTACTTCTGAGAAAGTTTATTTTTGCTCTGTGAGCTTTAACTTTTATGGAGATTCGTGGGTGTAACCAAATGTGCATGTGCCTGCTAATTTACGGATGATTGGCATTCATTAGCATACACTCTCGAATATGAAAAAAATCAGCATTTCCAAACGTTTGTAAATCCAAACACAATATTTCATGACAATTTCAAATGCTTATTTATGGGTGGTTAATATAATGCATGTACAGTGAAGCTGATATTTCTATAATAGCCATATATTTCTCAGAGGTATATGTCAAATAATGTTTTGCGCTATAATGTTCATATGATTCCATATTTAACCACTTGAATGTCAAATGAATATTCCTTAGTTTGTTTTATACTTATTGGATACCAGCTGCTATGTTGAGAAACAGGATTAACCAATCAGGATCATGCAATTTGAAAGCGAGATGTATCACTCTGAGCAGAGATATATCAAAGTAACTGTAGGTTTACTTAATAAAAACAAGAAAAGGAAGTATAGATTTGGTATTTTATAAAGAAATTATCTGATTTTTCCACCTAATAATATCATCTTATTTTATTGATTTTCCACGGAAAATGATAAAGGTATGTAATGGCAATGTTATTTATATGGAAAGATTGGTTAAGACACGTTAAATAGTTAAATAAATTCATGCCGTCACAGTTCCTACTATCAAACCAAAGTGCATGTGCAATGCGTCACTCAATACAGATCACACCGTGATTTTATTTCCTCATTCCATCCTGAAATTAATTCCATGTCTTATGAAATTAAATGTAAATGAAACTATTGTGACATTAATAGTACATTTTTAAGCTCTTGGCATAATTGACACAGTGTATTAGGATATCAAACTCATACATTTTGTGTAAAAATGGTGTTTAAATATCACGTCTGAAGAACTCCAGAGAGGAAAGTAGCCAAGATGTAATCATTTGTGATGAATTTGGCATCGAGGATGTTCATCAGGTTGCATGACAAAAAGAGCTCACTTTTTCTTTGACCCTATGACTATCTTTGTATTTATTCTATGTATTTAAAAGAAATGTTACATAACTTTGTATGATAGTTAAAAGAAATGTTACATAGTGTTTCCAAAATAGTTATTTCACCAGAATAGCTATGAGAATGGGTCGAGTTTAAAGGAGTGTTAAGTAAAGAGATACATGGAGTTATTTTAGAGTCAGTTTCATATAGACTTTGGGCAGAAGCAAAACATTTTGTTTGAATGCAAATATGTTTTTATATGTAACTAATCTGATTTATGCAAAATGCCTGATGCCTAACCAACAAATGTGGCATAGGTTCAGAAGTAGCCCAAATATAGTTGCTCAGAATCAGATCTAGCAGATATAGTAGTGAAATGATGAGTACGATTTGAATACCAATTGGTCGGGATAGCATGTACAGCCTGAACTGTATGTACACTTGGAGGTCTTGTAAATATAATGTGGCATCACCAATATCGCATACAGATCTCTACAGCAGTCACCTTTTAAATCCTCATTCACATATTGCCACACATATTGCATTGACATTCCCACTGTGTCCCAGATAATAATCATGTTGTCCTGATTCATCAAGGCATTATAATCAGTCATTTTAATAACAATATGCATATGACAGGATTAAGAGTCATGAGCGTCTAGGAATTAATCATTGCATTACTGGGCCCAGCTCCCTGTCAGAGGTGCTAACGAGAATGAGCTCATCGAACCCTGCTTCTTCCCTTAATACCTTATTGAGCAGATCAGCTGCCTGGATCTCAGAGGGATGATCCTAATTGCTAGCATCTCTGATTAGAACAATAGGGAGACAGGAGGCCCTGCCACTCAATTAATGACACGCTTTATCTTCCAGAGACTGGGCTGGATGGGGAGATGGATGAAGAGGAGAGGGGAAGGAAGAGTGGATGCTTTGCCTCATGGGGTGACACAATGTTGTGTTTGTGTGTGACATTTATCGAGAAGTGGAAAAGGGGGAGCTCTTTTGTTCTTGAAAAGCCCCTGTGCTTTTTAATAATTCAGCAGTGGCTTTTTCCTTTGCCATCTCATTCTCTCTGTCTCTCTATTCTTACTTGATCCACTTTGGCAAGCTACATCGAGGGCCACTCAATAGTGTGTCACCTAGCTATTTCTTCTATAAAAGCTATTTCTTTTAACCTCAGAAACATATCCTAACTGAATTGTGTTACTGAGAATAAAACAATCCATACGAGTTAAATTAACACTGTATATATGTGTATATAATTTGACCATTGTTTCAGATAATATGTTCTAAACGAATGCGACTACAGGTATGATGCAAAAGAAAACAGCAAAGTACAAAGCTTGCAGGACAAATAAAGATCATGTTCATTAACTTGAATGTACAGCAGTATATTCTAACTGCCTCTTTCGGGTGTAACTAAATACAAATACATTACTATTATTTCAGGCCAAGTTCATTAACATGATGATAAACAAGAGTTGCACAGTTCATTTTTTTTGTCTATCGTCAGCAGTTTGCTCCCATAGCCCAAACTAAACACTTCCTTACTGCGTTCCAAAATAAAACCATATTTCTACTATATTTCTGCACAAACTGGCCTGAAATTTACAAAACAAATATGCTTTTATTTATAGAGCATCAACTCCATATAGCTTATGCAGATCACACAATGTGCACAGGGATGCATATCTCTGCTGGGGTCTCCAAAAAAAAGCAATTAATTCATTTTAAATATATTAACTTCAAATGTATAAATTAAATTTAAATTAAAGACATTGTGCATGTTTTTGGAATTCATAAATACCGTTATTAAAACTGGAATGAAATAAAAATTGGAATGAGGCATAGAGACATTCTGTGGTTATTGGACTTTTATGCTTGTCCTTGCCAAATAATTAACTGGAGGCCACATATGACGTTCCACAACATATTAAGACGTGGACTCAAATTGCACAATTCATAGCCACAACTTCGACATTTCATGGCCACAACATTAGATCCTCATTCACACCATTTCGACAATTAAGAGACTTTCTTTGTGGCCACTCCTTATTGGAAAAATTACCACCGTGCCATTTCAGCAAGTCCATAGGCTTCACTACTGTAAGAAAACTACTAACTGGATGAGGGCAAATAAATGTACTCTCTGAGACACACGAAGCTAGACGCACGGCTGCCAGTACACTGTCATAGGACAGCTGAATGCACTCAGCAGAGATTGTTAATGTCCCAATGATTTCCCAATGAGTGTCACACTTTTCAACAGAGGGAAAGATAGAAAAAAAAATGCAAAATGCAAATGGTGGGAGAGGGCCAATTCTACTGTCTTGGACTGTGGCATCCAAGATTTTGAACTTGAACTTAGACATTTGCACTGATAGGGAGTGTTTTCATCTATCCTTATTTATTATAGAAAAAGGTAATATTGGCATAATAACAATAATAACAAATCAAGGCAAAATCAGAGTATATCTATAAACCCAGCTCAGAGAAACACATACTGGAGTTTTAATTTTCCTGGAGTAATGATAGTGTGGATTTTTATTTATTTATTTATTTTTTGGTCTCCTTGCAGTGTTGTGTTATCTTGCTTTGTAAGCACTCACCCCAAATTAGCTTTTAGGTGCTCCTAGTTTCTTTCCTGTAGGCGGCTTTCCTCATCCATCACTCTCGCCCATTACCTACAGGTCACAATAAGCCTCGTCCTCTACAAAGGAGATATGAGAGGGCAGCCTCATTAGAGTGATTGATCTTTCTCTCTCACACACACACACACATAAATACTCACACACGTGCACGGTGGATTCTGCCTTCATCTGTGATGCCTGTTGCATATTACTGCGTTTCATATACTGTGTATATTAAAAAATAAAAATAAATTAAAAATATTAACATTTTTTTATAGCTTCTTGACTAGAAGACCTAGAAAACTTCAGATCCCTGATCTTAGCACAAACACCTTTCCTGGTGTTCATTGTTCATTATACTGTTGTACATAACATTCTCATTCATACCATTAAATGTAAAACTTACTTTTATGAAAACCCAAAAAATATTAAATTAACAAAATTTTATTACCAAGATTAACAAATTATTAAATCTAGGGCAGTTAAAATGCCTATAAGTCTCAGATCATAGTGCAAAGACACACACTCCCACACACACACCCATACACACCCACACACCCACACACACACACACACACACACACACACACTCATTCCTCCAACCTTGTATATTTCAGGGTCACAGTCGACCCATGAAGCCCATGTCAGCATTTATCAAGTGGATAATTAAAGATTGGTGGGAGGATGGAGGGATCAGGGGTGACATCATTATTTCAGGATGAGTGCTTATGACACAGGCAGAGAGTCACACACTGGACACACACACACACTCCACAAGCCCACCATTAAACATTCATTCATTATGGATATGTTTGTGCCAAGTAGTCTTGGCTTGCTGTAATAGTCTGGAGAAATGGTGGGAGAGATGGACAGAGAGAGAGACAGAGCAGAAACAGTCAGAGAAAAGAAATGGTTGAGAGCTATGGGAAGAGGAAGAGAAAGTACTGGACAAATGACAAGAGAGAGAGACAGGGAGAAAAATGACACATTTACTTCAGTTTTTCAGTTTGTTACATTCCAGAAAGATCAGAAAAGTTTGTTATTCCAATCGATATCTTCCACAGAGACAGCATTTCATTATAATGAGGATCTGTAAATAAAAGCATATTACTTCTGTAAATGTCAGGCCACTTTGTAAAGATATATGGCATCTCTCTCTTTTTCTGGGAAAAAAACAGCATGTCATGTTACTGAGAATTTGTAAAGCACAAACTCCTCTTTACTGAAGACTTTCCCCTGGTGGAAAACTTACTGACCGTTACAAAGCGCTGACTCCTTCCATAAACATCTCCTAACACAACATCTAACAGAAAACCTCACCACTTCAACAATTACGAGGCTTCCTTTGTTATATTAAAAAATCTGCTGTTTTTTCAGTCTTCAACAGTCCAGTTTCAGTGAGTCTGTGCCCATGATAGCCTCAGATTCTTGTTCTTGGCTGACAGGAGTGGAACCTGATGTGGCTTTTGCAGTCCATCTACCTCAAGGTTTGATGTGTTGTGCATTCTGAGATGCATTTCTGCTCATCACTGTTGTAAAGAGTGCATATTTGTTTTACTATAGACTTCTTATATTCTCCTGTCATTCTCCTCGGATCTCTATCATCAACAAGGTGTTTCAGCCTGCAGACCCTCCGCACACTTTTTTTTTTTTTTTTTTGCTTTACCATTCTGTGTAAACTCTAGAGACTGTTCTGTGTGAAAATCCCAGGAGATCAGCAGTTTCTGAAATACTTAAACCAGCCCATCTGGCACCAATAACCATGCCACTGTTAGAGTCACAGAGGTCACACTTTTTCCCCCATTCTGATGTTTGATGTGAGCACTAATTGAAGCTCTTGACCTGTATCTGCGTGATTTTATGGATTGTGCTGCCACATGATTGGCTGATTGGATAATTGCATAAATGAGGAAGTGTTCCTATTAAAGTGATCAGTGAGTATACATGCAGCTCATGCACCATACAATTTATAATGTCTTAATAAATATAACTTTATAATGCCAGGTTACATATTCCCTGTAATACTTGTTAGTGAATATATTTTAGACACTATTGCACTATTACCTCACCTAGACCTGACCCGACCCTGCCCTACCCTGACCCAAATCCTCCCCAGCCTACCGCAACTAGCTACTTAGTTTATTCAAATTTAACCTAAAGTGGATATGGCCTAAAAAGGAAGGTCATGTTTTTTATTATTATTATTATTTTTTTTTTTTATTATTTAAAATGAACCCTATCACTATACCCCCAGAAACACTGGAAACCATCCAGGACTGGTGTAAAAATGAAAACAATAACTTTTCAGTCAGAAAATATAATAACAAAGAGAAATTTGAACAACATACGTAACTTTAGGAGTTGACTCCTGAACAACAGCTACATCACAATAACTGGCTTCAACCAGAAGCCCTGTGGAGCTTTTTGGCACGCTTTCTATCTAAAGTGACTGAGTAAGCTGGGGAACTAAGCTAGGGTCTTTCAAAACAACCATGTCTTTGCAAATCGGGGGACTATTGTTTATAGTTGGCAATAATACACTGAAAGAAAGCTCATTGAATTTACTTAACTGAAGAATTTGTTTTCATACAGCCATGTTATTTTCAAAGCTAGAACCCTGGTGATTTATATAATGTAACTGCTTTACGCTGATATTGAACTATCCTCTATCTACCCTTTATCTCCCCCCTCAATCTACTAATTACAAACTTGTAAGTGTAGTATGAAAAGCAATGAAAGAACATGTTGATGAAACTTCACATCAAAAACTAAATTATATTTTATTATATTTTATTAAATATAATATATATATTATATTAAATTATATATTATCACATTTAATTCAGTTTTTCAATTTGTTACATTCCAGAAAGATCAGAAATTTTTTCTACCACTAGTACAGCATTTCATTATATTGTGGCACTATAAATAAAAGCATATTCCCTTTGTGTATGTCAGGCCATATGGTAAAAGATATTTTTATCTCACTCTTTTTCTGAAAAAAAAAAGCATGTCATGTTACTGAGAAACTGGAAAGCACAAACTCATCTCCTCCGAAGACTTTAAATTAAATTAAAGGACTCAACACAGCACTATATTTAGAACGTCCACTGTGTATTAGTAATGCACTATAAATACATTTACAATGTGTTATACGCATGTATCATATATTTGGGAGATACGTGGAAGAACTCTTCATAAAATAATAAATACTTGTTCATGACACTGTTGCACTATTACCTCACCTTACACCCTACCTTACCCTGACCCAAATCCTGCCCAGCCTACTCCAACTAGCTACCTAGTTTAGTGCTACAAATATCTGTATTCAGACTTAAAGTGGGTATGGACTGAAAGGGAAGGTGACATTTTTATTTTTTCCCCTTTTGTTTATATTTTTATTTATAATGAACCCTGCCATTTAGGCCCCAGAAGCACTGGAAATTATCCAGGACTGGTCCAAAAATGAAAAGATAAAATTTTCATTTAGGAAATATAACAACAAATAGTAATTTATAAGTCCATATCAAGTTTCTAGCTAAACCACCAGTTCTCGCTACGCTATAGCGGTACAGAGTGTCTGGTCTGTACCGGTTTGGACTGTTCAGTCTGTACAGACCAGTACAGATTGGTACAGACCAGACCAAGCCTTTATATACCTTTATATACAGATACTTATACATATATACATTTATATATATAGTGTTTAAGTTGTTAAATTCCAGAAAGATCAGAAAAGTTTGCTGGACTCACTATCAATATCTAGCATGAAGACAGCATTTCATTATACATTTTTTTGTATTTCACATATTATTTTTGTGACTGTCAGGCCAGTTTGTAAAAGACAGGTTCATCAGCCTATCGTTTTATCTCACTCTCTTTCTGGGAAAAAAAAGCAGCCTGTCATGTTACAATTCATAAACGGTTTAATTAACAGAATTTGTTTTCATACATGCAACGTGATTTGATAATGTATTTTCAAAGCCAGGTGTGTTTTCATAACCAGAACTGACCCTGCTGTACCCTACCCTGACCCCAATATCAATACAGTTTTATCAATATCAATACTGAGACAACCTTTCATTATACTGTGGCTCTATAAATAAAAGCATATTATTTTTGTTCATTTCAGGCTAGTTTGTTTAGAAATATGCTAAAATATGGTTTCATTTCAGAGAGATCAGTAGATCAGCCTACTGCTGGAAACCACTGACTATAGACCAAAGAAAACAAAAAATAGTACTCCCCCTGTCAGACAAACTGATATATATATTTGTATCTGTTTAGAGCACGTTATCTGTTCATTCTGAATAATGTATTCATTTTCGATTACATCCCTTCTATCTATCTGTCTATCGCTGCCACATTTGCTCGTTTCTCCTCCACAGCTCAGCTTTATTTCATAAATCAGCTGATAGAAAATAGAAACAACGTTGGTCGTATGAACAGTTTCAGACATGCAGAGACCTTCTTCCAGCTAGTCGAGGAAATCACAGTGCGCCATTTACAGAGAATCTGTTTGAGAAGAGCAAAGAAAATCGTCCCAACACACTCTCTAAACAAGATGAATGAAACTTTCAAAGTGACTTGAGGGGAAACACAATATCCTTCATAACAGCCTCAGCCCAAACCAGAGCTGATACAAAATAAACAACAAACGCTCTGAGGTTTGAAGGTGGGAGCAATTGTATGGATAGCTTCATATCATTCCCCTCTGAAATCTCACTCTTTCCACCGAGAAGCTGGAGATACAGCAGCCTTTATTACATTAGTTCCAAGTATGTGGGGACTAACTCATGCCTGCTTGGTTAAAAGTGCTGCTGTAGTGTGTATTATCCTCCTTTATTGGGATGTATTATTGCATTCTACTTCGGTTATTAGGGAGCAGCGGTGTTGCTGCGACAATCAATTATCTGCACAAAGCGGCACCGTTACATCTGTCTTTTTAATGGCAGGTGGTGAAATCAAGACACGGTGTAGACAATGCAGAAAAGGCAGACAGGTGATACACAGTCAGAATATTGCAATCTCTCTCCTCTGTAACACACATAAACACACTTCACATATCCTCACTGCAGTAATGTAATCAACCATCTCCACTAGGCTCCCATATTTCACAAACAAGTCCAGTGAGGACGACAGAGCAGTTTCCTCCGAGTTGTCTAGAATCAGAGATCTATGGACTCACTTCACTCTTGCACACATAATTCACCACTTAAATACTGCAGATAAACACTCTTGGCATTGTGGGAACTTGCTGTCTTAACTAGCATCTTTGTTTCTCTCTCCTCTTGTGCTAAGGAATTCACGATAATCAGAGCCAACTGTACTTGAGCTGATTTCCAGTAAAGATGACTGTTATAGCAGTAAGTATACATGAGAAATTACCTGATTATTTTTTTCTCAGCAATTTTAAGCCTGCCTTGTACTCACATAGACATCTACATCAAAAAAAAATATTCTTGTTGTGTCGCTGTAATCTAGAATAATTTAAAGTTTACTTTTTGCTACAATATTCTGTAAAAAATGTTGGAGTAGAGACGAACAGTCATGAATAAAACTGAAAAAGTGTCCTGATTAGAAATTCCTAACTAATTGTATGGTATTTTATGAATGATTAAGGTTAAAGTGAGTTTCATGAGTTAGTGCTCATAGTTTTGGCCTTCAGGATTTTCAAACTATTTATTTTAATCACAGTAAAGAGGGGACCAACTCCATATTAATGCCCATGGTTTTGGAAAGCATTGTTCAACAAACACATCTGGGTGTGATGGTCGGGAGTCCACATACTTTGGGTCATATAGTGTAGCTTAACATTTAAATTCATATGGTATGTTGGTATTCCCCCCTATCAACCCCAATCCTTGTACACCACACTGTATTTCTCAATTCTTTTTAAAAAACCCACCAATAACTTAAATGCTAAAATTGTCAAAAATGGTTTTCAGTTTATTTTAGATAAGTGGTCTTCAAGTAACACTGTATAATCATTTAGGAACAGTGTCCTGTAATGTGAAGATTAATGCATTATTAACAGCTTGGCACCTAACAAAATATCTGTATATCACTTTCTGTAAATTGTAGCACAGTCAGTTTGTGTTATTTTGCGATAGGGCTGGGTAAATAATGGCTCTTAGAAAGCGCCATTAATTTACACTCTTAGGAAAAAAGTTCCATCCAGCATCCTAAAGTGTTCTGAATTAAATATGAAATACAGAATACTGTAGTTATTTCCTTCATTTGACAAATTGATACTAACTCAAATATTATTTTCCTATTTTCATCTACACACTCCATCAGTGAGCCTCCTTTCCTTTAAACGAGCTGACTTTTAGCTCATCATTGTCACACTCATTAGGTCTAAAAGCACATATGGGAAATGATGAGTTTAAGTTTAGTGCTGTCATCAGGGCTTCATCAAGGAGACACTTGTGGGAGCAAGATATGACCTCACCTGCCACACAGGCGCACACACGCACACACACACACGCACACACACGCCTACACCTAGCCCTCTAGCCCTAACCTTGGTAACTAAAATTAAATAGTTTAGCTCTTTTAGTAAAAGCTGCACTTTTCGGGGGAAAAATTGAATTTGTCAGCACCAGATAAATGTCTTCATAATATCCTCAACACACACATAGGATGGTGTCTATAAAACAAAACAAGGCAGAGAGTAAAGAAATGCTGGGAGACAGTAAAGAAATTAATACCAGATGAAGCCAATTCTACAGACAACCGCACAAGACTATACTGGGAAAAGTCTATTTTTTTAATTTCCTTTGCTTTAATGAAACATTATGACTTTGTATAAAGTGTAGATGTGTTTGCAGGACTATTTTTACTTTCTCCTGTGGCAGTAATTTCTCTGGCAGTAATTTTTGTTGTCTTTTATAAAAAACTAAATAAATTCCATAAAATAAAGTTAGAACACTGTGTGAAAGAATGTATTCTGTGCAATGCCAGTTTCACTCAGTTAGTTTCGAGTCACATGCTGGCTTTCAGTTGCTACTGAGGCTGGAGTTGAACATGGCAGAAAAACCTCCCAGACACTGCTGTAGACACTGTATCCCCAATCAAAGAAGTGCTCTGTTTACGGACATGAGCTTCCATGCTGCCTGCTCATTCAGAATTGGTATATAGATTTACATAGATGCATACTGATTTATTTATTTTATTAAATGTCATTTATAAACTGTTTATGGATGTTAATTCAAGTGTGGTTGGTTGCATTTAACTATATTAATAAAACAACCTAAAATAGCAATCAGTTTTTGCTATTTTTTACTATGAAAAAGTCGACCAATCAAAAACTTTTTTTGAATTACTGGTCTATTAGTAAAAATTAATAATCATGCAACCTGACACACACATACCCAAGCTTCTTTGGTTTCACTTCCTAACTGCAAATACCACTGTCAATTTCAGACAACTCAGTCTTTTCTTCTGGTCCTCTAGTGTGTGACATGTTACAGTCTTCTTCTTTTTGATCGTCGACACCCTGGTGAAAAGCCAGTTGTCTTACAGAGCTCGAATTCCCAACAATGCCGGACCGAGAGTTTCTGTTTGTTGTTTTTAATAACATCCCACATCCTGTCTTCTGTCCAAGTCCTCCGGCAGAGTTCACTTCTCTTTGAAGGTGTTTTTTTTTTTTCTTCAGAGAGGAAATTCTAAATATGTGGTGAAAGGTAGCAGGTCTAGAAACTGCTTCTGAAACTCATTTAATGCTACACAGAGTATTGAATTCCTAACACATCCAGCCACACCTGCTGAAGATGTAAACTATTGCTCAGACCTGAAAAGCAGATTCTCTGTATAGTGACACCTACAATACATTCTTTAGGTTGGGGCAGCTGAACACCCCAACCCTGTAGAAACATATTAACAATTTATGTATACACTCACTGTCCACTTTATTAGGAACACCTGTACACCTGCACATGCAGTTATCTAATCAGCCAATCATTTGGCAGCAGAACAATGCAAAAAAAATCATGCAGATACAGGTCATGAGTTTTTTTTTTCTTTTCTTTTCACTTAATGTTCACAGCAAACATCGGAATGAAGAAAAAGTGTGATCTCTGTGACTTTGATCGTGGCATGGATGATAGGCTGGTTTTAGTATTTCAGAAACTATTATCTCTTTGGAATTTCACATACAACAGTCTCTAGAGTTTAAAAAGAATGGTTAAAAAAAAAAAACACACATCCTTTGTGTGGAGGGTCTGCAGGCTGAAACACCTTGTTGATGAGAGAGATTAGAGGAGAATAACCAGACTGTTTTTTTCTGACAAGTATTGTGTTTAATTGTTACTCTGAATTTTTTTATCTGTATCTTGTGATATTCAGAGTAGTATTGGCTTAGACAAAACAAATCTCGACTATAAAGAACACATAAAAAACAAACAAAATCAAATATCCTTCTGATATAACATTGGATAAAACAGAACAGTGTGTGCATTCATGTCTAAAGTAGATGAACTAGATTATAGTAACTAGAATAATGAAGAAATGGAAAAACAAACACCATGTTCATGCCTGTCTACACAGCACATGATGAACAAAACCTTACAGTGTGTGCATTACAAATATACTTGCTTTGCTTGTACATGTAGAAAGTGATTTAGTGTCCTTAGTTGGTACGAAATCCTGCCAAAACCTTCCTCTTTTCGCCACCAGCTGCAACCTACAATGGGGAAAAGTCTTTGTTAGACACTTAATAATTCTAAAATTTTCACAGATGCACACACACACACACACACACACACGCACACACCATACCGATAACAAAAACGTCACTTACACTTACTTTAGGCACTGGAAGTGGTGGCTGTCTGGAACGTGCAGTTTGGGGTAACAGGAGACTCCCCCAAGTGCCTTAAATTGTGTTTTTCAGATGAACCTGTGTTGTAATTTCATATCTACCAGGACCTGTCTGTTTACAAGTACTCTTTTCAACTATTTATTACCTTATAAGAGATGTAAATATGTAGCGGGATGTAAGATGTATGTTAATTTTTTTGTTGTTGTTGTTGTACATGTTCCTCACAGAAAATAAGCCAAGGCCACAGAGTTTCACATGGGGGAAAATAAAAATAAAATAAAAATAATAAACTGGTTATTTTGACCTGAGAGCTGCATGAGGGTTAAATCACAAATGTACAGCATCCTAACAAGCTGGATATGTAAAGAAAAGAAGCTGTACTGGTATATATATGTGACAATAAAGGCTGTCATTTCTTTCTTTGGGCTTTATTTCCATAATGTAGCATGAAGGTTGAATGTTTTGGTCAGCATGTATATAATAAAACACATCAAAACAAAAAGGACCTGTTAGTGAGGAACAGCTCTGAGCAAACAGCATTGTTTTGTGACATTGCTTTAGTCTCTGCTTCCATCTGCGGTTCTGCCACAGTGACAGTGGGACTAATGAGCAACTGGCTCCTATGGGAGGGTTAAGAAGGACATTAATGGGGTGTGTGGATGTGTTTGTGTATGCTGCATTGACCCAATTAACACCACCAGTCCTCGGGGTATTGAGAAGGACATGGGCTTTCATTTGTTCAGTTGTTACTCCTCACTCTCATTTGTCATTTTTGTAGAAGAAGATCAATACGACTGTTTTGGTGCTTGAGTTCTCATCTTTCTATTGACTTATTTTCTTCATTTCGTATTCATTCCTCATCCTCTCTGTTTCTGCTGAATATCAGTTGCCTTTAGGTGTTATTTGTGCATTGAATAATCGGAGCAAAGTACCAACTTTCAGCTTCAAAAAGGTGCCAAGTCATATTGATATGGAAAGAGTGCCCAAACTGGATACAATAGAAAAAAAATACATGACTGACTTATGTAACATATTGGACAAGAAGTTAACAATTCCAGGGTTCAGAACTCTTTTCAGAACATCTGAATGGCTTTCTGTAACAGACTGAGCATGAAGAGCCCAATGTGTTCATAATCTTGGTGTACTTTAATATCTGGATGATTACTCTTCCATAAAATGGTGATATGCACATCTAGTAATTAATCAGACAAGTAAAATATATATCCCAACACACTGAATTAATATCCATAATGATATTGGCATTTGAGTTTTCCGACTGCTTGAGAAATTAACACTCATTCACTCATCCATAGAGAAATGGACCTGTTTGTCAGTCAGGATGAATTAGCAACAGTTAAGTAGCTCACACTTTTAATTTTTCTCAAGAGAAAAAAATAACTACACTTGCTTTCAAGTGTCAGTTATTTGAACTTGGCAAATGCATAAAGTTTGTGTATTTCCTAAGCTGCTAAAACAAAGTGCTAGGAAGAATCACCAAAAGCCCTAAGCTCAATACGTTTTGAAAAACACATTTGAAATGGTCTAGGGGTTTCTACTTGCCATCTATCAGGGTTATAATTTTCATAAAAGAAAATATTTTTGGAAGTATATAAGTTTATGATTTTTAAAGTTATAACCACTAGTAATGGGTAAAACTGGATAGATAGATAGATAGATAGATAGATAGATAGATACAACTTTATTGTCATTGCTGCAAAATTTGGATGAAATGAAATTTCTTTTTTTCCAGAGCCATTAGAATCATCTTAATTTTTAATCACATTTTCTTTATTATTAAGAATTCAATACTGAACAGGTAGTAGCTGAAAAAATCTACATTCTGATGTGCTTTTAAGTAAAAATGCTGGAGAAAAAGTCTTTTAGTATCGGTATGGAATGTAAGGTGCCAGAATTGCTACCGGTATCAAAACACTGAAAGGATGAAATACTCAGGCCAAGACGTGATCACATAGATTCCAGCTTCCTGATGGGGTGAACTGAAATGAGTCTCAGGACAAGATCAAGACATCAAGGTCCTTCAATAACTACAGTGACAAGAGTCTGCCAAAAACAACCCCATCTTTCCTCTATCATGTGCACACACACACACACACACACACACGCACACACGCACACACGCACACACACACAATTGCTGCCAGAGTCAGCCTCATGCTGTCAGGGTCTGACTCAAGCTGTGCTACATCCCTTTGAAAACTCCTCAGTGATGTATTTCATATTTATGAGTTGGCCATTGGACTGCATTCATGCCATAATTATACCATTGTCAGCAGTAATTTCCATTCAGTTCGTCAGGAAAAACAGAAAGCCGACCCAAAACATACGACTGACTGTATTTCCTCTTGGTGCAGGGGAAAAAAAAAAAACCTGGCCACGCACATCGGCAATATGTTTCTATTAAACAGCAGGGGTTGGACGTGATCGTCTTTCAAATGGCCAATCAATCTTAAAGCATGAGACAGCTCTGGATGTGCAAAGCATGTGGTCTTAAATGATCCATAATATGAAGATGATCATTGGTTGCCGGCTTTCATTTTATGCATTTGATACAGTCTGTTTACAATAAAGATGTAATAATAGGCTCAACCGAATCTAATGCATGTCACAAACAGAGCGGATATAATGTTCTGCACGGAATGTTGAGACTGAATCAAATATGAATAGGGCATCAAATTTATATCCAATACATCAAAATATCCAACATATCCATCTTTAAACTCTAAAACATACATGTATCTTCATACTGCATTAGTGTGTGTGACAGCCTCTTTCACATTCCTGCCTCTATTCTGTTCCTCCCCTCTCATCATGCCTCCCCTCCCTCTCAGATTCCTTTATCTCATCCCTCCTCTCCCATCCATCTCCCATAAATGGATTTGCACACATGCGATTCAATCATTTCAGGTCCTACGAGTAATCCACACATCGCTACCTCCACTCCTCATGTAGGATGAGACCGTCTTCGAGATATTGCCGCCTCTATGAGATTGTAGCCACCATCATCACTTCAAGCTTTGATTTCAAGTCAGCATATAAGACCTGGGAAATATATTTCCATTACGATCCACTCAGAATAATCCTACCATGGCATGACGAATATAGGCCTATGCTCAATTTAAGATTCCATAAAGAGCACTGCCAATGAGACTGGGGAATGTCTCTTTTGGGGTACAATGACTCCAATGTGCACTTGCAATCAAACTAAGGAGCATGTGCATTCAACCAATCAGTTCATGATGGCAAATCATACTACTACTGGAGAAGTGCTTTTGAGTCTATATATTATAGTCTAGCAAAAGGTAAAAACATTATTTCATACCATCATCAATCCCTTCTTTTAATTATATACTATATGCTTCCCCTTGGCCAGATCATCGCCACCACGGACTTAGCTTCTACTGTTTATCTCTAGTACTCTCTAGTACTACGTCCACCACAGCTCTTCCACCCATCTCAGTGGCGGAATGTATTTCAAATCTTTTTTTAATTAAACCCTGCAATTAAAGCAATACAAGGTCTGGCCTCATCGTATCTCTCTGATCTCCTACAGCCTTACACTCAGACTCTCAGATCCACCAATGCTGGTCTACTGGTGGTGTCTAAGACCAGACTGACATCAGCGGGCCCAAACCTTTTAGTGCCATAGGCCCAAACATTGGCATCACCATGGACTTTCTTAAGTGCATTTCCTGCCCATTTTTTACTAGACAACTTACCAACAGCTTTTCTACCAACATTTCCCTTTTCTTCTTCCTATTAGTCTTTTCCCCCATTGTTTTGTATACCAACCTCGAGTATTAGAAAGACATTATATAAATAACAGGTACGAATAATCATATTCTGCTACAATTAAATAGAATAATTATAATAATCTACAAGAAAGATTTTTTGGATTAATATTTGTTAATAGGTAACATATGTAGGTCATCTTCCCCTAAACACAAACCAGGCAAATAAATCCTCAAAATAACAACACAAAGAAGTTTAGATGGTGTGTCTAGAGTTAGTGTACATTTGATACCATTTAGTGCTTAATACTCCATTTAATCCATTTAATATGCACTCACCATACTGACAATAACAGAGAAGGAAACATGAAATCCCTTTGTGTAACCAATATCTGAACTTTCATTTACATAAACCATATTTAATCAGTTATGTATGTTAGACAATGGCAATAGGAATATTTTGTCTTACATTCATTTCCTATCTTGTTTTTCAAATGTCTCTTGTCTTTTACATTAATGTCATTGACTAATAATATGATTTTCATATACTATAACAGCAATCATTTAAATATACTTCAAAGCTCGGCGATCTTGATCTTGAGCTCTTACTAGGCCTGTTACTGGACTAAAATCCATTTGATTGAGTCATTTTGCTTAAGTAAAGACTTTTCATTACGCATCATGTCACAGTACAATCACCAACACGAATCCCACATGTTCCCAGCAGATGGTTATGATTACTTTCTGCAGTGAAAAAGAGACAGAATAGAGGAATAAATGTAAAACCAGTCTTCCATCTTCATTTTCAAATTTGAATTCATATCACCGTAATAACCAGTTCTGGGGAAAACAGAAAATATCAAGGGTCAGTACTTTTGGCTCAAGCCACAGCATGCACAAACAGAATCAATCTTTCACACATGCCAAAAAGAGGTCAATACCTGAAAATTGCGTGTTTGACCACGGACTTTCTCCTAAATCTATTTTCAGTATTGAAAAGCTCTACTGACTAGGGGAAGGACTCTTCGAACACTTCGGTAATGAAGATTAGTCCCGTGTCTGAGGCGGGGGATAACGCGATGTAGCATGACAGGCCTTTTACACACCCCGTTATTGAACCTTTCCTAACTAATTACGTCCTCTGTGTGATGGGGTGACACGCACAATCAGCCTCATCGTGGCGGGGAAAATCGCCTGGGGCTAAGCCATAAAAGATTTCGATTCATTACTCCAGGAAGAGTGTTAAAATTCCTTCAGAAATAACAATACCACAAATGGTACATGAATAGATAATAGTCTGTGGATTACACACTGAAGGTAGGGATATGGGTATTGTTTAGCTGTAATGGGGAATCAGTGATGACACTAGAAATCCTCAAGTACTTCTAAGAATATGCAAATGCTGTTCTTGTGTTAAAGGTATCCACAGTTCATTTATTGTTAGTTGACACTGTTAGACTGGCCAGACTCTTAAAGCCACATTTTGAATTTGTCTACCATGTTATGCAAAAGTATATATTCTTGAGGAAAATGGCAGCAAATAAGAGCTTTTTGATTGCATTGTTAAAGACTGTAAAGTACACTTTTGTCAGGATACTGACCTCTACTTATTTAAATGCCCGTCAAGAATTTATGTGACAGCATTGTTTATTTGACTGTATTGTAGGGGTGTAATGCAATGCCACTATATATATTCAGATTTAAAACCAGAGTGGGCTTTTTTTTTTTTTTTTTTGGAAAATGCATGTGTGAATTCTGGCCTTAGCTACATCATTCAAATTCAACTAGAAAACCCAATATAAACGAACTAGAAGCCTAATTTAAACCAACACAACCCTTATCAAGTAGTTTCTTAGGATGTTGTAAATATATCACACAGTGCCACATGTTCACATGGTCTTTCTTTGTTCTGTGAGCCACATGAAAACCGCCTGCTCTTTTGTTGCGTTTCACGAGATCCCAATCCTGATGCACACCTCTAGTCTCAATGCCCTGTCCCGGTTGGTCTGTGAACCTTTCTGGAGGGGAGAAAAAAAAAGCAAAGATAAATAGTGCACCTCCTATTTGTATCTGTATTTGTATAGATCACTATTATCATCTGTTCATTCTGAATAATTTGTATTCCGTTACATTCCTACTTCCCTTCTGTGTTGTATACCAAGAGCCAGCAAACACCCAGCTATCCACCATCCTAACATCGGCATATAACTAGAATAAGTCAGGCACATCGCAGAACTTTAATAGGTACAGGCAGACAAACACTACCTATCAAAACTAATCTTTTGTTATGCTGAAATATTAAATATTTCTACAACTACAAGCTGCCACTTTGTATTCTGAAACATTTTGCTGTGCATTAAGAAGATTAGGCTCCATTCATCGAGGCTCTTTCATCAGCAGCCATGCTTTTATTCTTCCACTCTGCTTACGGACTCAGCAATCTGAACATTCAAGAGGACAAAGTCAAGGTTGGTGTTCAGAAATCTGAAATGATGCTGAATGCTTTTTTTTCAAAGCTTGAAAGGTCACTGTAGAAAATATTTGGTGGGAAAAGTAATGATTACAGACACCTGGTGTAATTAAAGTCTACTATACGACAATACTGTGGAATTCTCAATTCCGATTGGTCAGATGTCGTTGATTTCATTTTCTATAAGCAGCTCTGTCTGAAAAGCAAATCACAGGTTTATGTTAATGCACATATTCTAATCATTCAAACGTTATCATTTCTATTTTAACACACAGATACTTGTGTGGACTTTTACATAAACAAATGTATTTAACATTTATGGAAAGAGTCGAAAAAACTGTAAGTTTTCCGGCACAGGAAAGTCTTCAGGACAGAAGGCTTTGTACTTACTAATTTGTTACTAACATATTAAACTACATTTTTGTCTTATTAACTTAAACTGTGAGTAAAAGTGAGGGAACAACTGTTTACTATGGTCGTAACACAAGGGATACCTTGTACTATCTTACTTAGTGGGCATTCCACATCATTAAATGTAACTACAAAGAGATAAAAAGTATGACATCAGCTGGCACACTGCTGTGGTATACAGTAAAAAAAATAAATAAAATCACCACTCTTTCTTGCCTACTTCCTTTCAGGCAGTTAATTAATGCAATGGGCTGCTGTCAGTGAAAAGAATATGGTTGTTCTCTGACCACTGGCCCATCAAAAAGACGATAAAATAAATGGTGTACATTATATGTACTGTAACTTTATGGCTCACTGCAAAGATGCCATCCCAGCAAGGGGGGGGAAAGTGCTGAAAGCATGAACAAATTTGTAAATATTCTACATATTTTGTTGCATCCAAGTTAATTTTCTGACAATTTTTATTACTTTTGCTCTTTAAATACATGCAGCTTAAAAACTAGTTTAGATACTGACCTTGTGAATATTTTCTTAAACTTCAAATTGAATATACTGTATTTGGTTAAGGGAAAATGCTGCAAGGATACTATTAAAAGCTGGTTTGTTATGGTAGATTATACTGTCAGGGATGTACATAAGCCATACCCAAAGCTGAACCATTAATAGAGGAACCAACCATAGCCTTTTATTTTTGTTATCGATCAAATAAAATGAAAGTATGTTTGCATCTTCAATTACATGAATATAGCAATTTATACCACAGCGCTGTTGAATTCTTGAATCTGATTGGTCAAAAGGTGTTAATTTTCATTATTTTTCTACAACTTCATAGCTCTGAAAATAAAGCAGACTGTAATTCAAATGATTTCTCATTCTTAGACATGGTAATTCGAAATAATGACAGCAACTGAAAAAAGTACTCCGACTCAAAATTCAAAGTCAAAGTCAAAATTATGACCTAGTAAGTAAAAATAACAATTTATATTAAACTTACAAGATACTAAGTCAAAATAATGACATACTAGGTCAAAATAATGACTCGCTAAGTCAAAACAACTCACTAAGTTAATGTCACTATAATGACTCAAAATAATGACTCACTAACGACTAAACCAAAATAACGATTTAGCAAGTCACAATTACAACTTAGTCAAAATCATGAGATAATAAGTCAAAATAATGACTTTTTAAGTCAAAATAAGGAAATAGTCAAAATAACGACTCACTAAGTCAAATTAAAGACTCATTAAGTTAACAGCTCACTAAGTCAAAATAATGATAAAGCAGTTGAAAAACAATTCACACCTTGTGGTTCAGCGGTTCAGGGTGTCTGTAATTGTGGAAAAGCAGCGAAGATCACATGAAAATCAGCTTGCTTTCAGCACATGATGTTATGCAGTAAACTACTGCTTATATACATAAGCTATCTGGGTAAGAATACCACATATAAATAAGTGAAGTGTATATTGTAGATTTGTTCAAGCATGAGAAACCAAGTACAACCACCAGCTTTGTCTTCTTAGATATTTGCCAATGGCAAGCAGCTAATAATCAGGAGCTAATAATCAGGAGAGAGTTGGTTTTTCCTAATATGATTGTTCAAATATCTTTTTGCATATTTTCAGCATTCATTTCTGGCAATTCAAGTGTGGTTTCAAATATAAATTTTATTTTAGACTTACACTACATATGAAGACTCTTTGAGGACCATCTTAATCTTAATGTTTGCTAAGTGTTTATATTAATGTAATGGTTCATATTTGCCTAACAGATGGGAAATAGTTGAACATTGCCCTGATTTTATAGGCATATTTACATAAACAGCATGTTGGGTGAAAATTGCAGTGTCACTGATGTCCAATGCAGAACCCAACATCAACAAGAAGTACTGTTATACAAGAGTTATCATGAAGCCATTAGTGTGATTAGACATCAGAGGATAGGCATCTGAATAGGCTGGTCGGA
This sequence comes from Pangasianodon hypophthalmus, assembly GCF_027358585.1. NCBI lineage: Eukaryota > Metazoa > Chordata > Actinopteri > Siluriformes > Pangasiidae > Pangasianodon > Pangasianodon hypophthalmus. Next base: position 6,444,291 of record NC_069714.1, on the reverse strand, counting down.
AGTAATACATCATGAGTGCACCCGCACACACATACACACACCAGAGAGAGAGAGAGAGAGAGAGAGAGAGAGGGAGAGAGAGAGAGATATGGAGGGGTAGAGTGCTGTAGATTGCTATTCGTGTGATCCTGAGTGCCTTGCTCGAGAGCCCTATGATGGTGCCCGCTTTCACCCGTGCCACTGAGAAGGTTGTTTCCAGGGGCAACCGAGTGCAGACAAGAGATGTACCGGGCACTCGAGTGTATGTGAAGAGCCATGGACTCAGTCCGAGCATCCATCTTAGAAACAGAACACTCACAGAGATGACTCACGCAGACCTACATGCGGAGAGAAAGAGACAGAAGTAACCAACAGAAACCTGCATACTAAAGAATATTTTACAATAATTTTAAACTTCTTTTAAACTAACCTGTTGTTACATGCTTTGGACAATTTTGCATTTCATGTAGGGCTTGATAATTGGGCAATGGGCTAAATGAAGTGTGTTATGTGAGCTGAAACAAAGCTAAATATAGCATTAATCATAGACATGTTTTAAATGAACACATATTATTGAAATACACAACTACAGCCAGATTGGTGTAATTAAATCAAAGTCTTTAATATTTATTGCAGTAGGCTGCTTTCCAAGATTATATCTATCCACATGTTAAATGTCACTTTATTCAATTAAGAAACATTTAGTGTGTGGCTAGATGTAATCTCTGTAAAACATATTCCCAAAGATGATGTTATTTGTCTTTAGTGTTCTTTGTTTATGAATTTATTTTGAACAAGAGTTTGGCTGCATTTTCTACAGCACAGTGCAAAGGAGCCTATATATAATGAATTTGTGGTTTAAAAATATCACAGTTTATTAACGTTGTCTCCGTTGGCAAGTTCTGTGGAAGATAACTGTGATCTCCCTTTGGGGAAAAAAGAAGTGTGTGTTTGTGTGTGTATTGTGTGAGAGAGAGAGACAGAGAGAGAGAGAGAGACAGAGCGAGAGAGAGAGAGAGAAAGGCAGAGGGAGATAGAGAGCATGTGTGTGATTAAGAGAAAGGGAGTGTGTGTGTGAGCGAGATACAATGTGTGAGTCTTTTACACAGAGCTGTAGAAACTAATGCGGAAAATCACACCTAATATCTAATTGCAATACAGAGACTCTCTATACCGTACACACCCACATACCCTCACCCACACACACAAACATTAAGAAATCTTCCATTCCTCCACCATGTCACTCTAACACACTTCAAATCAATTGTCTATGACATTCTGAAGGATCTCTAGTTGAGCTGGAGTGCTGGAGAGTTTTTCACATTGTTCCCCTTCCCATAATGAGATACTTATGGGAGCTGAATGCAGCACTCAGATTTAACTGGCATTATCTCATCAATCTCACACTGACTTTAAAACCTGCCTGCGCACTCTCAAATCCTCTTTGGAAAAACAGGTCTTGTCACAAAGTCAAAGAACTCGGGCGATACTCTTATCGAGCTGGCTTTTAAGCGCATGTGAACTAATGTTTAGGGACATTAACCATTATCTCAGACAGAAATCCCCAACCAGGTTTCATGAGGAAGTAATAAAAAATGTGAAATTCACATTATAAATATCAAGACTCAGTTAACTCAATCCTGTGCCAACAAAAGAGAATATAATTAACAAGGAAATCCACACATCGTGACTCCCACCATCTCAACAATCTGCCAATATTTTGTTTTCTGAATGCTTCTTCTTCCACAGCACAATAAATTGTCCTGCTGAAGACCTTGCCCAAAGTTTTTGGCTGTATCTTGCCTTATATAGATGGATGTACAGTTCTATATTGCGTATCCAAGTGTCAGTTTGACATATGACTAAGTGCAAGCAGTGGTCTAAAATCAGATGAGCTGGAAAATAACAACTCCTGACAGTATTGTATTTTATGACAACACAATAACACCTAATAACTCCAGTAGAAATTGCAGGTTACGTCAATCTAGATGGATGACAGGATTAATGGACAACAACCTTAAATCTCTAACCCAGTTGAAGCTACATAACTTTTTCAGCTGTATATGGTCGAAATGACAATGCAAGCCACTTGACTTAACTACTGGAAAAAGAGTAGGATGTGTTCATAAAACACATCCTCCCATGCAAAATACATGAGCATTATAATGAGTGAGAGTGATTTGTAGCATTTTATATGCTACATCTGTTAAGCCTACCCCTGAACCCAACCTTAACCATCATAGCTTTTTATATAAGCTGACCTTTTACAGTTGCAACAATATGTCAACCACGCAAAGATTCAGTATAAAAAGAACATAAAGACAGAGAATGTTATGTGATTTAAAAGCTACTGGACAGAAACATCCTAGATGGAATGGCAGTCCATCACAGGGCACCATGCACACACTTTCACACACTCATTCGCACCTTGGGGCAAGTTAGTGCAGCCAGTACCCCCACTAGAATGTATTCAGGAGGTGGGAGGAAACCGAACTAGAAGGAAACCCACACAGAGACACAGGGAGAATATGAGAAACTTCACAAAGGCTCTCAGGATTGAACTGGGAACCCTGGAGCTGTGAAGTGGCAATGCTACCCACTGTGCCACTGCAAATCCAATCAGTAAGTGATAAAAGCAAACACAGGAACAAAATTGAAAATTGTTGATAGGACGTGACAGGCTATAAATATAAACCCTAACAATGGTCACATCAAGACAGCAATGGTCAAGACAACAATCTGGATGTCTTTTTTTGTTATAATAATATAATATGCCGCAACATACCATTGCATTCAGATTTGCCTTCTGAACACATGCAAAGGACATATTTAGCACAGTATAACAGGATATACAGAGCTACACATATAACAGGCTTGGACAAATCATAAAATCATTAGCTAACCCACCAAGCAAATAAAAGATCCAATGCAATGTCCACTGCCATATTTTGCTTGCCCATAAACCTAACTGACCATGCTAAAAAGTGGCAACTAACATAATGTAATAACTTATGGCGAGCTAATGAGGTGCATTAATACAGACTGAAGGTCGAATTACTTGACGCTTGACAGCATGTACATGCAGAAGCAGCACCTGCGTACTTTATGTACATCTGGAGGATTAAAAGCGACATCCAATAGATGGCACATCAGACGCAAAACATCACTGTTCTTCTGGATTCCAAGTCAAACTGTAAAATGTTTAGACCTGCGTGCACAGCGATGTTAAACACATTGATGAGCTCCATTAAAACTTTACGTCATCATTGTCATGATGGTTGTCATGAGCGGCATCCCAACTTGAAAACTGTGACCTTACATTCAGAAAACAGACCTTAAATTAAATGTAATAGGAAAACCAGTTAGTGTTAATACTCAATTATTGCCTACAACAGTACACAAAAGTATTTGATTTGAGACACAACACTAGTTTGCTTAGTCAGTTGCAGACACAGTGTCACATGGTACTATACTGATCTCACGATTTATGTTGGTTTTTGCACCACACAGATGCATAGTGTTAATTTCCGAGAATGTGCACAGGCAATAACTCAGATGAGCACAGAATACAAGTGACAGCCTTCTTGCCTATACATATGCACAGTTAAAAAGCAAGTATAATCCAGTCTTAATGGAAATAAACATGATTTTTCAGGGAGGAGACTACTTTGTAGTTCCTTATCCTCTCCTGACAAACTTTTTAATGTACATTGTATTGTAATGCACATTGTGTTTGCGACCTCAACAAAATGTTACCAAGTTGTTGGCAAATGTTTCAACTAAGAGATGTGGTGGTGTCTCTTCACATTGCAAATAAAAATATGTTTAACTGGAAGTTGATGCATTATGTGTATTGGGCTAGCAGGAGAGTCATATGACAGCTTTGCATTGCATTTGCGGAAACTAGATTGCGCCTTGGGAGATGTGTGTAGTGCAGAAGGTTGTGGGATTTTGAAGCATGTGCTCTAGATAGAGCATCGAATTGCAACTTGAAACACATTACATTTAAGCATACACAACAAACGGATCCTTTTGTTTTGTGAAAATCAAGAGGATGTTTATTTTGTTTCTCTGGTAGTTGAGCTAACTTGTGTGCCAGCTAACTACGAATAAAAAACTGGACATGAAATCTGGTTGTCTCAGACACTCAGGCTACTGAATGAGTGGATTAACGACCCATATGAAGCTATGTGATGTGTGTATGCATTTTGGTGTGATTTACACCAGAATATCAAAGATTAACATTATTAAAGATTTCAATTCAAAATCTGAGTCAAGCTTTTGGCTCAAAGCTGTGCCTGGCTAGGCTAACACTATCAACTGAGGTTCCCATTATGTCACGGCTTGCTCTCAGCTATGCTCCAAGGCAATCTAACATAAACAATCTGAAGCAGCCTCGGCGAGTTCATTCCAGTGGAGGAAACACCAGCATAGATTTGTCCTCTCTTCTTCCCCCTGAAGATGCTGATGACATTTGACAAGGGCAGGAGGATTAGCCATTAGTATCATTGGTTCTCTTTGTTCTTGAAAGCTAAGTATAATGTCTACATTCATGCTGCAAGTTTACTGGAGCTGATAGAGACCATGTTGTTTCTTTCTGTAGGCCTACAGTCATTTTTAGTAGTGTTGCTTTAATTAGACGTGAGAACTGCATCATTGGCGCACCGTTCCACAAACACAAGGATGGTGTGAATAACGTGGAAGGTGATGTAATACTAATGTGATAAGCACTGAAATATTCACCATAGTTTCAGGATTGCGCTCACCTTGAGGGCATAGGCAACATTTTAAAGATGTTAGACACACTTTAGCACAAATGAGGTGACACTTTTGAATGTAGCTCCAAGGCTGCCCTGGAACTGTAATCAACCCCACATCAGCAATCTGCTTTAATTCCCACAAGTCCATGTGTACAGTTTGTGATTATGTGAAATAGCCAAGTGCATATCACCCGTTTCCTCCCATTAGAATAAACTTGATGTCCTACTGCAGAACGGTAATGGAATTTTAACTCAGTGATGCAGTAGGAAGAAAATGAGAGCGAGAGAGAGAGAGAGCGAGAGAGAGTGAGTGAGAAAGGAGAGAGAAACTGCCCTTTCCACTTAATGTGATGTTAACCTGTCTCTCCCCCTGGAGCCACCCCATATCCACCCTCTCTCCCCCCATGCCTCTAAAAATAAACTATAAAAAAAAAGAATTGGGAAATGAGAGAGAGAGAGGGGGTCACCTCCAACCTCCTTAACACACACACACACACACCCCCACACACACACACGCCCAGGGGAAGGAGTGTTGTCAGCTTTGGAAGAGGAGTAATTAATTAATTCTACCTAGTAATTAAACATTTGCTTGGGTAAACAATGCATTAAGTGCATTAGAAAAGCACTCACATGTCCTAAAGGACCCCAGGCCAAGGTCTCAGAACAATGCAGAACATGGTGTGCTTTAGTGTAAAAAGGTATCTAATGCAATTGCAATGCATTCAGTTAGTTCTGTGAGCACTGGTCATTCGAGTCCAGCCAACTAAAAGATTAATGTATAGCATTAAGGATCCTCACTACATCTAGCTAATGTCCAAGTATCAGATCCAGCTTTAGTTCTTGGCTTTTAAAAGGACCTTTTCACCACCGTTAGTCAATCCAAGGCCAATTGAAGCACATCGCCAGACGCTTCATAAACCATCATCGCTTTGTCCTTTGAAGGTGATGAAGTGCGCGCTCACCCTCGCAGCCAAATAGCCTTTCACTCCAATTTGAAATGAAACCAACTGCCATTTCTGTGAAAGGGAAACGTTTGTTGTTTTGACTGTGCCATTTGCTGACAAATGTGAGATGCCTTTGAAGATCTGTGGTATACAGTCAACGCAAAGAGCCCTGAAAACAAACTAGAATAGGTAAAAATGAGACAAAACAATGGCTTAGACATGAAAAAAAAAAAAACAAACAAAGACAAAAGCTGTAAAATTTGTTCATACAGTAGTGCAGACCAGTGAGACCAAGAGAATGTGGAAAATCTGTTCAGAGTAATTCAAACAGGCTTTAATATTTTCACTCCATGGGAATAGTAAAGAAAAAAGTAAATAACATATAAAGAACAAGAAGACAAGATCAGAAGTAAATATAGATTAACACATTATTGAGGTTAGACCACTGTCTACATCCTTTCAAGTTCTGTTCCTGTGTTTAATTTCTCCACGGCTCTCTTCAGTGCTCAAGAGGATATTGGATTTTTTCCCTCTCAAAGTTTTTATTGTTTTTCTAAGCATATGGCCACAGTAACCCTTCAGTCCATTATAACATATAATAAATGATTACAAGTTCCATAAACCTTCCAGAAAAAAACAGTCAATAAGAAAATTTAGGAAACTTTGCCTTTATTACCAGTAGACCAAGGTTGGAGCAGGTAATAAATCTACTGGGATTAAAAAAAAACATTACACAGAAAATTAAGAAAGTGGCAAGCTTGTGATTTTAGACAAGAATAAGTAGTCTTCACTGATGGGTATGATTTTCTGAGAAGGCAAGCTGTCAGAGTTTCTGTGTAGCACAGAGTGTTTCCCTATTCTAAAGGGTTGCGAGCCGATCTGTATAACCTTCACAGGAGGCAACAAACCCTTAATTATCCAAAGTACCTTTTATGAACCTTTTTTTCTGCTATAAGAACTCAGCAGGGATGGTTTTCTTGCTTCACATAAGGTGGTTGACTACTCAGTACCTCTACTGAATGAAATTCCAGAAAGAAGAAAATACAGTGTGATGCTTTGTACCATACTGGCCCACTGAACTTACTAAAAGCACATCAGCATTTTGAGCAACCTACACACACATATGTATACTTGCACAAAATAGCCTTGTCGCAGATTCTCTCACTGACTGATCACAGCATCTCCTTTCAAAAATCTGGCTTCTCTTAGTGCATTATGTAAGCACAATAGAAGGAGGGGTGGTGGTATATAAAGCACAGGGTGTAATTGAGAGAGAAGTGCTGATAAGACCTTTACCTTACCATCACACCATTAGACCAGGGTCCTATTTCCCTTTTTTTCCACTTCTGCTTTCTCTCGCACCCTCTCCTTTTTTCACTCTTTCTTTGGTCTACTGACTCACTGCTATTGAAGTTAAGTGATAACATGACTGGCCTTCTGGTTCAATGACCCACTCTGTGTGTGTGTGTGTGTGTGTGTGTGTGTGTGAGCGAGGGAGAGAAAGGGAGAGAGAAAGTGTGTGACTCCTGTTACTGCCTATATGTCTTGTGTTAAGATATAAAGAATGCAACTCATCATGGCTGAATTAATTTCCTGTAATACTGTATTATTGTCCCAGAAAGTCTTCAACAACTAATATAGGTCCACAATCATAAGTGCAGAGAAAAAGAGAGGAAAAAGACAATTCCAGATGATTTCTCAGAAGTCAGATCTAGAGAGGTGGGCATGATTAAAACCAATTTGTTCTATACATTTCTCCCCTCTGCGTGGTCTTTCTGCAGGTGAGAGGGAAGGAAAACAGAGTTAACCTTGACATGTAAAAGCTATCTTCTCTTCTCCTGCTTCCTTTACCTCAATCAGAAACTGACCAATCCAGCCTGAGGCAGAGAAAGAAGAGAGAAGGAAGACAAAGCACACAAGATGGCTGTTATGGAGCTCAGAAAAAGCCAAGAGTGCCAAGGATTAAGAAGTATTTGTATGAAAAGTCAAATCCGAATGTGCTGCAAGCTATTTTCCACTTAAATCAAACAGAAATCCAATCTGACACGATTGAGTCTCTTCCCCATGCCACAATGAGACCGGTTCATTATAAACAGCCATTTATTATTGATTTCCATGAACATTTTTAGCCATGTATAATTCCTCACACGACAAAAAACAATGAAAAATGTGACTGCTTTAAATAAGGGCAATGTTTGATTCAGTTGTGATGGGCGTGTTCGCCTCAGGGCTAATCAGAAATACATGCACGTGCAGGTATGCAAGTACACAAGGTCAACTGGGCAATTAGCGCATATTCATCTTCTATGGCTGTTAATAGACTGATGACAGGTAGATCAATGTGGTGTGTCATTCATTGTTGGAAGTCTGCAAATAATAATAATAATAAAGTGGTTGCATGGCATTTAAAAGTTATCTACATGACATAACCAATGCATTAGCAATGAACAATTATAAAACAACACATAAGACCACAGGAAAAGCTGATAAAAGCATTTGCCATATAGCTAAGTAAACAGACTTGATTACTCATGCCATTTATAAAACGTGAACAAGGAGATTTTATAGCATTTATAAATGTATGCTGGACTTTGTTATTAGTTTTTCCTGATTTTTACCACACTTATGAAGCATTGATCTCCACAATTTGTTATCAGCGTAGTCTTTATCTGCTAAAATGTAGAGTAGATTCAAGTATTTATCTGAAAGAATTTGACAGAAACATGCTTATTCCATTTATAACAGTGTTGTGAAGAATAACAACAGACAAACCGTATTTATTTAGCGCATGTGCATGTTCACTAAATGATTTTCATTGCCTGCAATTATTGGGTTATTTGAAATACTTTATAAAATATCTCAGGGTGTATTGTGTATGGGAGATAAGCTTGTCACATGTACTCATTATGTGCCTGCTATTCTACAAATGGGCTATTCAATACAATGCATGTGTTATGAAGTTACTATGTACATACTTCAAGTAAAAGTTACAAATTTTAGTCTCTGACCGAAGCTGAAGGGTATTTGCAATACTAAAAACATTTCAGTTTCTAATTTTCTGCTTGAACCAATAGCCATAGAGTCCAAGAGACAATACACATTTGACACAATATTCATTCATCTTCAGTAAGCACTTTATCCTGATCAGGGGGATCCGGAGCCTATCCCGGGAACTCTGGGCATAATGAGAGAGAATTCACATCGGACGGGACGGAAGTGCATCACAGGGCACCATGCACACACAAAACACACTCATTCACACCATTCACAGGAGGAATTTAGCATGGTCAATCTGCGTATCAGCATGTTTTTAAATATTGTGCAGAAACCAGAAAACCCAGAGGAATCTGAGTGAACATGTGGAGAGCATGTTAAAAACCACACAGACAGTAACCCGGACTTAGGACCGTACCAGGGACCCAGAAGCTCTGACACGGCAAAGCTATCCATTGTGTCGCCCTATCTATATTGTCTATGACGGAAAAGATAACAACTCAATGTACCACCCCAACTTATAATATAATATAATAATCTTATGATGAATTCACTCACTCACTCATTCATTTGGATCCGGAGCCTAACCTTATGATGATTTGTGCCTAATGCTAAACTCTTGTACTCTTAGACCTCCATTAGTACAGGAAATCAGTGTACTGATCAACTGATTGGCTGTGTTGATAACCAATGAGCCAATCTCTCATGTTAGGCTGAGAAAAGCTTTTAGATACACTATATTGCATTATGTACATAGTGGAGGAGGGTGTATGTAGAGTAGGGTTGTCATTATATTATGAAACATGACAGTGATATTTGACTTGTATTGACTTGATATTTGCGTTGTAGTGAGTTAAATAAAATTAGAATAAGATGTACCATTACATGATCATGTAAGAAATAAAATACTTAGAGGCACGATGTTGTGAAAAAAGGAAAACTAATTATCAACAGGAAGGTTTTATGCAGGCTGCCATGAAGCATTACTGTGAAGGGTTACTGTTGATTATTTTCCAAAAACATTATATCCTGGAGAGTTTTATTTCTCTTATACCACAATAACTTGCCAATGATTATAATTTTTAATTCATCAATGAGCAGCATGTCATACATTGTGTATAACTAGATATAGATACAGTGAATGTTGTGTAACATCCACAAGACAGATTAGTTCCTGTTATCACTTACGTTATAATAACAAACAGTCATTCCCTCATCAGCCATTTTTTTCCCTCTCGCTTCAAGTTAATATGATGAAAAAAGGAACTTGTCATCGTACCAAGAAACCTTAAAGTGCAATGTTCTCTATTCTGAAGTCTTTCCTGTGATAAAACACTTACTGACTGATGCTGGAGACTCCTTTCATGAATGTTAAATAAACCTCTCCTTACAAAATACTGTATCATATCAACAATCATGTTTTTTCTTTGTTAAATAACAATACTTTTAAAATCCACTTATTATTACGCTGAGACAATGTGCAGTGTGCCCCATACAAGTCCCTGAGAATGAGATGGTACTATAGAAATGATAACGTATTAGAATGAGAGCATTAACATAAATCTGCGATTGGAATTACAGCTACTATTAGAAGTACTACTACCTTCAGAGCTGCTGTTACGGAAAATACTCAACAACCTCTGGCCAATCAAATTCAAGAATTTGATAATGTAATTAGATATCTGTGCAAATGTCCTCAAATTTGATATATGACATTTAATATCACATTATAAGATAATCGCTCTGAAAGCAAAGGCAAGTCCTTTTAAACTATCCATGCTGCCCAAAAAAAAAAAAAAAAACTTGGAGGGGAAAAAAAATTAAGCATGTTTTCATTCCGTCACCGAAAACAATGGTGCAAAAAGCAAGCGCAAACCAAAACAGTGGCTATATTTACCCAGCATTTTATCATATAGACACTGCTCACATTCTTCACTGGGCCTTTTGTCATTGTTGGCACACATATCAGCTTCAGGGCAGACTGTTTATATGAGCTCAAAAAAAAAAAAGTTAAGGATAACAAATCCTGAAAACAATGATGTAATGGAAGGCAGATGAAAAGTGGAATGAGATGATGATCTAGGAGAAAATCCAACTTGCAAAAGGGGACTAAAGCATTTTAAATCTACATAAATCTATAAACAGTTGCTGATGGATTGTGTGTTGGCTTGGACCATTTCATTTCATTTCACCCTGTTGGATTCAGTGATTTCAGCTGGACCATTCAATTTCCAGTTAAAATCATTTTGGGATCATCTCCATTGAATCGATTCAGTTTTCGTCTAGTCGCCATTATACTGTGGTTTGTACTGGAATTCCCCTTAAGGGAGAACCAGTAATTGAACATGATCATGTAGATATGCTATGATTCAGGAGCGTTTGGGAAAGCTCGTCATGCCAGGTTCATCAGGACCGCTGTTACTCATCGCTCTCCTAATGGTTTCACCACTGTTTCAGCACACAGCTCCAGATGTTGTGATCCGGACCTCGCCCCTGCACCCGAGTGGTGGGAAAAAAAGAGCTAAAGGAAAACGAATGAAGTAGTGTCAAAATGCAGCTGCAACCCGTGAACCCCCTAATTGCTTAACTCGTCCCGTTCCTCCCAAAATCAATTACCCGGGCAAATTGCGGATGATTGAATAGGTGAAGCGTACAAACAAGCGAAGAGAGCTGCTCCTACATTTGTTGACTTCCTTCCACCATGTACTTCTCAAGACCACATTGCGAATAAAGTGGTGTAGCCCATGGCCTCAGCAGGTGTTGTATGATGGTTTAGTTCTAGCAACACACACACACACACACACACACACACACACACACACACACACACACACACACACGTAAATGCTTTTAAATGCTACCATACTTCCTACTTAGAAATAACCAAGAAAAGGCATTATTTTGGCATTGCTTAAAAAGAAAAAATACAAAGTTATCCATTGCTAAATTATGTTCTTAAGTTAATTATCTAAGGAATGTCATTATGTCCTTTGTTAAAATAATATGTTATGAAGTTCCATTGCTCCAAGGTCATATGGGACACAAATGAATGTTCGTTCTAAATGACTGGTTTTAGGGAACATGATTTCATCGGTATTAAACACATGGCTAAGAAAGCATTTCTGTACAAACAAACTCTTGCCCTGGGACAAGCGAGATGATAACAGATAAGTGCTTTTGAAGTCCAGGCTGTATGTTTTTTTTTTTTTTCTTTCTATTTAGCACCGCAGTTCTTTGTGTGAGAAAAGAGCAAGCAATCTGTAGGCTGTTATTTATTTTTTTTAAAGAATTATTATTATTATTATTATTATTATTATTAATGTTGCTCATTTTAGCCATTCAACCACTATTGGTAATTTCCGCTAAAAACTAAATCATTTCACTGCATTGTTCATATCGCAGCCTCACCAATTTCCCTTTATGAAGGCTTTGTCACTGTACCACATTCTTTTACACCATGACTGAGTCTCTCGCAAGAAAATATAAAACATTTCCAGGCTTTATTACCATAAACCATCAACAACAATTCTTTTTTATTTTAAATAACGCAACCTTAATTTTGTGTTTGTCACTGTATGTCACTAGCAATTTCCTCTGTCCCTCAACATGTCAAGAAAACTAGTTAGCTCAAATTATTCTTTAAAAAATGTAACGATTTTTGTTATTTTTTATTCAAATGGAATAAATAAATAAATAAATACATAGCTTTCACTTTTGTAAACTCAATCTGACAAGAGTTAAAATTTCGAATACATTATGGATGTGCGTAAAGTAGCTACTTGCTTTAACGCAGACAAGCAACTTTGAAGTTCTTCAATCTATTCAAAGAATGTGGAAATTATGAGAGAGAGAGAGAGAGAGAGAGAGAGAGAGATGGATGAAGGATGAAGACAGAGCAGTAGTGTCAGCACTAACAGCAGTGTGACTTCCCCAGATGACTTAGTAGTAATCCCTGCTAGTCTACACACTCATCCTAATGGAATACCAAACGTGTAGACATAAAAACACACAACACACACACACTTCTTGCCATTGCAGGATGTGTAGTATGTCTATAAGGCAGCTTACTGCTGAATTAAGTAATGTGTGTGTATATGTGTGTGAGAAAGAGTGAAGTGGAGGGGAGAGGACAGTTCTTTCTCAGTCCCTTGTGTCGTCATTTACTTGTCTGCTGTTAAGCTCCAGTTCCACACATTGACATCCTGTCTGTCCAGATAGTTTTATCCCTCTATTCCTGTCAGCTTTCGTCCATGTGGACCCACTGACCATACTCACATGACTGATTCTATGATTATGGTGCCATTTGTGAAACAGATATTACTTTCACTCACACACACACACACACACACAGTACCTAAAGAACACTTCACCTGTGCTGTCTTTTATGTATGTGTATGTATATATCAGTAAAGAAAGCAGAATATTACATAAGAGACACTCTTCAGATAAAAACATATTGAAGGCTGCTGGGTTTTGCTGCAAAAATAAGAAGCAAGTTTAACAGTCAAATTCTCCAGAAGAACTGTGGCTGCTTCTGCAAGATGCTCAGTAACACTTACAGCTCATTTCCTTATAAAACTGCACACACTCTACCTGAGACTATTTTTTTTTTAAAGCAAAGGGTCGTCACACCAAATATTGACTTTGTTTCATTTATTACTGTTTACCGCTCTTTATAATATTTTTTTTAATGTAGAAACATTTAATTTCATTATTTTTGAAGACATCTTTTCTCTACAGCATTTGTATGTGCCTAAGACTTTTGCACAGTACTGTATATATATATATATATATATATATATGAAGTGTCCTTTATGTACTGTATGTGCATATTTCCAACAAATAACCTCTAAAACACTTAGAAAAGAGCAAACTGCATTTTTGTCTGTCTCAGTCCGACATAAAAACATTTTACCTTGAAATCGAATTATTATAATTCTTCAAATATCTTCTTTTCACATTGATGTGTGAATCGATTTTTAACATCTGTTTCCATGAGTCATTGATTAGGTTATGAAAAATCTATGTACAGTCTGGTTCCATAAGATTTACTCAACCCTGTTTCCTGAACAAATTCAGCCCTATGAAATATTTGCTATATTCCACAAGTCACATGTTCAACAGGATATTACATCATCAGAATTTCCTAATGATCATGTGAACAAGAAAAGTTTTTTTTTAATACTGTGCTCTATAATTGACTGACTGATGAAAGTAGAATCATGTTAGTCAAATTATATATGGAGATTAAGTTATTGATTAAAAATTTCTCTAAGAAAATTATTAGAATATCCTTACTGTCCTCACACCATTAACATGGACGCCAGTTAACCCCAAATTGTGCATTTGTTAATTCTATCCTAAAACAATCATGTTACCCTCAATCATGCTACTTTTAAACCTGTAAGAGTAAAATGCCACCACTGTCAGAGAAGAAACATTGTAAAAAAAAAAATGAGATATTGGTGTTAATGTATATTTTCTTAGATTTATTGTTTAAAGATTATTTAAAAAGTTAATCTTTTAAGAATTACAAGGACTAAATGGCAACCCAAATCACAGAATTACCCACATATGAAAATCTGTGGATATTATAAAAAAAAAGTAGTCAATCAGCCAACATGGAAAAGTGGTGTGTCTGTGTATATGTATATATATATATATATATATATATATATATATATTTTATTTTTTTTTTCCCCAATAGGACTGTGTGTATAATTGGTCCACTTTCTCATATCAGCTGACATATCAATATGGTCGATTTCTCTCCCCTCATGTTCGATTTCTGTATCAGTACCCAAGCCATGAGTACCCTCTGTCACTCATCATCATCTCTCTCACTCACTCTCACTCACTCTCTCAGATCAACATCATTTTATTGCCATATTCATGTAATATTTCTAAAAGCAATGAAATCATCTAAAGTAATAAGGACAGTAGTAACCAGGAAGAATATAAATACAAAAGAAAAATGACTTTGCTACATCAAAATCTAATCTCTGTCTCTTTTTCTTTCTTTAATGCATCTCATTGTTTTTTGAATTTAGTCTGAGAGAGAGCTATTTTTTTCTCTTTTTTTTTTTTTTTTTTTTTAGACAGAAGGCTGGCTTTATCTCCTATAGCTTATATTATGAACTTTACATAAGCAATGTTCTTATCAATAACCTTATTCTGTTATTCAGTTTTCAGTTCTCAAATACCTAAGATGTAATAGTGGTATAAAAACACCAAGGACACATCAACTAATAAACTCATTCAGTATTATTAGTTTTACATCCTTCTAGCTCACATGTTAATAGATCGCACTTTTAATAGATCTGTTAACTGTATTCGTGCTTGTCCTTGTTGTTATGCTTCTGTTATATGCTGTGCATGCCGAGTATCGTACTGTAAGAACTAAGACATTGAGGCAGGCCTTTCTTTTTCACAATTTCAAGACAAAAAGAAAGTATGTCATCAGTGCAACACAAAGCAAATAACAGATTTCCTCTAGCTCAAAGATAATGAGAGACTACAGATCATCTCTAGAGACACACACAGAGAGAGAGAGACACACACTGCAGCTATTACAGCTAAATTTGTCACAACATGCCACTGCCTGAAGGACACTGTGCACCATGCAGGCTGCTCCAGAGTGGTCACAGCTGTTTTATATTTAATATCACTTATAGATTATATGTTGTCAGTGTTGGGAAGTAGCACTGCTACAAGTAGGGAGTATACCACTCTACCTAGAAGTTATAGTCAAGGCCAAAAGTTTACATACACCTAGGCTAAAGACATCCGAGCTCACTTTTTCCACAACTCCACACATTTCATGTTACCATACATTTCCTGTGTTAAGTCAATTCAGGTATCTACTTTATTTCCCTAAGAGGTCATTTCAAAATAATACTATAAAGCTACAAGACAGAATTTATTTCAGTGTAAATTCACTGTATCAGAATTCCACTGGGTCAAATGTTTAACCAAGTTGACTGTCTCTTTAAGCAGGCTGAACGAGTCCAGAAATTGACGTAATGACGTTTGGATGCTTCTGATTGGTCAGTTATCATAATTAAGAGTTAACTGGGAGCACAGCTGTTGCTGTAGTCATTACATCAATTTCTGGAATCTTCCAGACTGTTTAAAGACAGTCAAATTGGTGTATGTAAACTTCTGACCCACTGGAAATCTTATATAATGAATTAAAGCTGAAATAAGTTAGATGCCCTAATTGACTTGCCAAAAGAAATTTATGGTAAAATCAATTGCGTGGAGTTGTGAAAAACTGAGCTTGAATCTCTTTAGCCTAGGTGTATGTAAACTGTAAATGAAGGGCTATTTTTTAACAGGTAGCTTGCAAGTAGTGGTTAAGACTTTGGACTTCTGGTAGGAAGGTCATGAGTTCAAGTCCCAGCACTGCCAAGCTGCCACTGCTAGGCCCTTGAGCAAAGCTATTAACCCTCAGCTGCTCAGCTGAATAAATGAGATAAATGTAAGTTGCTCTGGATAAGGCATCTGCCAAATGCCATAAATATAAAGTAGGTAAATGGTTTTATTGGCCAAGCAAATGAGTGCTACACATAAACCCCACATCATTTATAGTTTAAACCACAACACTGTTAAATTCTTGATTCTGAATGGTCTGAAGGTGTTGATTTATTTTCTGTAGCAGCACAATTATAAAGCAAATCTTGCACTTCTTCAAATATGATATGTATATCACTTCTATAGTTACAACCAGTCCACAACTTGCGTTATTTAATCTAACCTGTACAATAAACAGACAGACAAAAATGATATGAAGGGGGGAAGATTTACTTCACATTTATGGAAGGAAACTTGCTTTGGAATAGTTTCAGGTAATGTTGTTCCTTTACGTTGGAGAAAGAGAGAGAGAGAGAGAGAGAGAGAGAAAGAGAGGAGAAGAACTCGGCTATTTATAGGTGTTTAATCATGATAGAGTACTCTGCCAGGCAAAGGTTCATATAAAAATTGCACTAGTTACCATTTTAGTTACCAATTTAGAATAATAATGAAGCCACTATGAAATAATACAGATGGATTTATTCAGTGACCAGGAAAAGTGTTAAACAAATCAAAACCCATTTATATTTTAAATTCTTAACTGTATTCCGTAGGAGGCTTTACTTAAAGTTCTCCTAGTTCCCAAATAGGCTGAGCACTTGTTGACTGCTTCTGCCCATTTCGGAAAGAAAACTACTTTTTTGGGGAAACATTTTAATTTTAAGTAAAATTACTTTTATCCAGAGGTGTAAAGTAACAAACTACTCTTTGCAGTGTATGAGTACGTGATTCGCTGTAATGGTACATTTTTATTATAACTATATTATAGCTTTTTTCCTTTTACTTGTGTTCTTTAAAAAATAAAATTTTCTACTTAATTTTGCTTATTTTTGATCACCATTACAGATCATGAATAAATAAATAAATAAATAAATAAATAAATAAAACATTTAAGCCTGGAAGACTGTAAGCCAGTATACAAAATACAGTATGTGCAAATGTTAAATAATTCAGTTTCAAGACCAACACTAAACTTATGTCTACATAAGCAGCAAAAGCCACCATTTCCTCTTTTCCTTTTGCTGCAGTGAACTATTTGGGGGAAAAGCTAGAAACAGGGAAATTCGCTTACATAGTCTTCTTATATGTAAAGGCAAAATCATGATAATGAATACAATGTTTGATGTAAAATTCAAACTAACACATGTCTGGGTGTACAAAATTTTCCAAAAATATCTTCTGGGATATTTTTTTCTGAAAAGATTAGTCATTATTTGGTTAAGTGCCACACCTGATGCAGCCATCAAGAGCCACAAGGCTTAAACATTTACAGAAATCAAAGGGAAAGGGAAATCAAAGCTATCCCATACAAAGTTCCTTTATTCGTTTGTTTCATTCTTACTAATTTCCTGAATACTTTGTTGTTAAAACCATTAAAAGGTTAATATTTTGCCATGTTGGTCCTTTTTTTGCCCAGGAGTGTAAAGCTAAGCCATTAGGGTAGCTGAATGAGCTAGACTAGTTAGCCAAAACTTTTGAAGTTGTACAGTATGAAAGCTCTGTATTAAACTTAAGATGTCACATCAATGTTCAGGAGCTATTGCCTGTTGTGTTAAATACAGCTAACTGTTGCTACAGCCTCACTTGGTTAGTTAACATCCATCCATCCATCAATTTTCTGTACCACTTATCCTACACTTATCCTACACAGGGTCACGGGAAGCCTGGATACTATGGAGTGGAGTTCCCCAGGGAACTCAGGGCACAAGGTGGGAAACACCCCGAAACAACCCATTGCACGGCACAATCGCACACATTCACACACCCATTCACACACTACTGACAATCTGGAAACTCTAATCAACCTACAACCCATGTCTTTGGACTGGGGGAGGAAACCGGAGTACCCAGAGTGCTTAGTTAACATAACTGGTCAAAATTTCTTTCCTCAGATATAGAACATTTTAGGAATAGCTGTGTCAATTGTAGTCAAAACAATAAATTATGTAAGTAACTATGCAAGTAGTTTTTCACCAGACGACTTGATCATTACTTTTATTTCTTCTCAAGTGAATTTTTACTACAGTAGCAATACCTTCACTGAAGTCAGTGTTTTTTGTATGCTTTCCACCACTGCTGTTATTAACCTAGAATGTATACTAATTTACTGGCACATTTATACTGTGATAACTTAAATCCTGAGCAAAATAATTGCTAATTATTATAAAACATAATTCATGTTAGGGCACCAGTGTGTCCTTCCAGAGTTAAAAGGAAACCAGCAATATTAACAGCAGGTTTACGTTGTTATTTCTGTTCTTCTGCCGACAAAAACTCAGGCCTCTGATGGGTTAAAATCAGTCTTGATCAATGTGACTCACCCGGCCTCATTCATTCATTTCATACATTTCATTTGTTTAGCAATTGCGAATTTAATATTCAGAACATCGTATTAAACATTTGTTTAGGACAAATTTGTTCCCTCTAACTACAAGCAAATGTACGGGTGCTTTTGAAATGCACTCAGAGTTTAGCTTTCAGATGTTGTCGCTCTCCTTTTTTTTTTTCTGTAGACTTGCTATGCTTCAGGTGTGTGAGTGAGGTCACTGGTTACAGTGAATAAGTAAGAATAATGGCACTGTTCTTACAGTTTTTAGAGTAATTTTAGCTTAAGTATCAATATGTATATTACGTGCCTTATATTAGTACTTTATATGTTCTTTTACGTTAACCTGACTGCTTTAAATTATTTACTATTACAAAAGGTGCAAACATTCACTGATGCTCAAGAAGGCAACACGATACATTAAGAGCAGGGGGGTGTAAACTTTTGAACAGGATGATCAGTGTAAATTGTTATTATTTTGTCTTCTTGGAATCATATTGTAATAATGTAAGATATTTATATGGTTCCAAAAAGACAAAATAATAACAATTTACACCAATCATTCTGTTCAAAAGTTTACACCCCCCGGCTCTTAATGTATCGTGTTGCTTTCTTGAGCATCAGTGATTGTTTGCATCTTTTGTAATAGTTATCTACGAGTCCCTCAGTTGTCCTCAGTGTGAAAAGCTCGATCTCAACATCATATAGCCGCTGTTAGAAAGGGGTCAAATATGCAGAATATGCTAGAAAAGTAAAGAATGTGCAGGACCTGGAGGATTTTTCTGAAGGACAGTGGGCAGTTTAACTGCTCAGGACAAACAAGGGGATCATGAATAGCTGTCACAAAACAAAAAAACAGTCACTGATCATCCAGGTAACACACACAGTATTAAGAATCAAGTGTATGTAAACTTTTGAACTGGTTCATTTGTGTAAAGTCAGTTATTATTTTGTCTTGTGGACTATATGTAAAAATGTGTTATGTGAAATAGCTTATTCAGGGCAGTATTACAATCCCTCTTATTTAAAAAAAAAAAACAATGTTTTGCAGATTCTGCAAGGCATATGCAAATGTATGACTGCAACTGTACATAACCCATAGGTTAAGTTTAGCCATTTACATTTTTAACCTAGGTATCTCACACAAAATGTATAGGATTTCTAATTAGAGAGATTTTCCATGATTTCATATGAAGTAAAAACAACTATGACTACTACTCCCATACATCACCCTAAATGTTTGTAACGTTTCATATGAGCTGAAGTATTCTTATGAAATTGTGTTGCTTTTTCTCTTTCTTTGGCATGATGACTCACTATTGTAGCTCTTCACCCAGCACCACAGCCAGAGCCTCATTATCATAGTGCACGCTCGCTACACAACTGATCTGTTATAAAATAAATAAATAAATAAACAAATAAACTGGCAGACTCACCTTCTGAATAAAGTGAAAAAGACTGGGGAACAACAAATCTGTCATCAAACGAATAAGTGCAACCATGTGAAGAAAGGAAAAAGAAGAGAAATCAAAGATGGGAAAGTAAATGTGACAATGCAATAGGCGCAGCACGTAGCCCAATAATTTGGGTAGATTAAAGCAGTTCCCATGGGCGAGTGAGAGGAATTTAAAACAGGAGGATGAGTCAGAAACTGGGAGAACCTAACATCACCCTGACTAGAACAGAGGCTTAACAGCATCAAGCATTCATGAGAAACACCAACTTCTGCATACAAGTACTGTATTGCTCCTTAGCAATCTCATTTTGTATAAGACACATAGAAAACCACAACCTATTTGTGTACTGATCAAACAAAAAGCTCCAATAGCGCCACTGTGGCTGAGGAGACATTTTACCCACAATGCCTCTCCATCTACCCACAGATTGCTGCATATAAGACGATTCCAATGCAAATTCCTCGATATCGGTAAACTAGTATCACATGTAGAATATCTGGAAGCTAGAAGTAATTATTCTAAAATGATAAATTACAATTCTAATTTTACAGCCATTGGTTTCAATCCAATGGAGATGCAGTGATCTCCAGGTTCATGTGATAGAGGAGACCTGCAATTATGTGAAAATGGCAAATAAATAAATAAATAAATAAATAAATAAATTTAAAAAATGAACGATTAGACATGAAAATCTGGGACCTTACAAATGTAAAGTGTTTTAATCATTGTCAGGTCGTCATAAACTGATTTGTTTAATTCAAGTGATTAAACGAGATTGATCATCTGATACTTGTCGCTGTATGATCACTGCGAGTGCTCACGTTCGGTTCATCAAAATGGATGAATGTGCTTCTATTTGCATATTTAGAAATGTTGCAATCACAATCAGTGTGTCTTTTCATATCAAAATAATTTCAAATTTTACTTTCAGAGCAGAATAAGGTGGCATTTTTTTCCCCCCCGCAGATGCATAAAATAAATCACAATCAGAATGACAATGAAGGTTTTTGGCAAGTGTCTGAGCACCAAGAATTTGTTATGGTGTGAATGTCAACACTTATTTTATTATCGATAGTATTATTATACATTAGCTTTGTGTAAAGGTATGAATCTTTGTGACTCAGAAGTCATTCGTTTTTTTTATTAAATTCAAATGTGATTGTCAAAAATTCCAAATAACGATTTGAAACAGCAAATCAAGATTTCCTTATACAAAGTCTTATTCTCATAACTATTATTCAGTTACTTGCAAGTCTATGTGAAACACCAGATATGCACAAACCAAATATATTGTTGTTCTTTGAAAAAGAAAAGAAAAAAAAAAGGGAGAGAATTCTGAAAAGGTATTAAAAAATTGCTGGTTGTATTTAAGAGATAAAAATGTTGGGAGGAGGTAAGTAAGAATAATTTTCTATGCTTGTTCCCTTGTCATCTAAAGTAAAAGCATGCAACCTGTTTATTTTTAAAGCATTTCCATTAGGAGAAAGAAGTCATTTTAATTGTAGACTCTAAAAGGCAACACAAGCTAATACTACAAGTACACAATTTGGTTAACACTTAGAGATATTACTGCAAAAAAAAAAAAAAATCCAGAATGTTTTATCATCTCCAGTAAAGCAACTCCATCTACAACTGCAAAGCTGTATCAATTAACGAGATACTCTCTTTTTTTTTGTTTAATTGATTTATACAAAATTCCTGAATCCACACCTGGTATGTTTCAACACTTAAAACCCTCCAATTTTTACAGAAATGAATTAATTTCAAGAAAGAAAGTCATAGATTCTGATATTAGGCAAATAAAGTTTTGAGAAATGTGGCAATATTTTGAGAATAAAAATCTGAAATTTACAAATAAAATACAAACAAATTTCAAGAAAAAAAGTCATAGGCAAGCTGCTAGTTTAGAGTCTTATAGCAAGATGCACTGTCTGAATTAAAAACTATGCAGGGAAACTCGGTCTATTTCAAAGAACTATGGGACTTTGTTGAAGGAGAACTCGCAGGCAATAGGACTCTGCAAGGGTATCGCTTACGTCTACGTGTCGTCCAAAGAGGAGGCATACTTTTACATGAGACAAAGAAAATAATCAAGAAACAGATCGATCTCGAAGGAGTAGAACTGTGACGCTTTACACCAGTACATGAATAGCGCACCAAACATGTTAAACTGTATGACATCGGCATCAACAATTTTAGTCATGTCATGACAAAAGTAGCATATTATACAAACAATGAACCCAAAGTAAGTGTAAATTCTATACAGAATATTATATTGAAGGCTATTTTAAGTGCTTGTTGAGCCAGGTAGCCTATAGAAAATGCGCATGTCCGATATTCTGTCAGTTTATCTGCACATAATCTAAACAGACAGCTAACCTATGTGGTTTTTATCTTGAAATATTATAAGTTGATCCTCAAAATATTATCATTTGTTCTTCTAGCTTACTTAATTCTTGAAATATTATGATTTTATTCTCAGAATATTACCACATTTCTCAAAATATTGTGCTTTATTCTCTTAATGTAGAAATCTACAACTTCATTTCTCCAAATTATTTTTGAATAAATTAATTTATTTTTGAAATCATATAGTTTTTTTTCCACAGTGACACTAGAATGCTGTCATACTTTCCAGTCAGTCTGATAGCCAATAAGTGTACAACTCCATCTTAGCAAGCAATATACATCAGTCTGAGTAACTCAGCACTGGATATCAAGGCTACATGAAGAGCAGAAATAATACCACACAGCCATAATACTCTTTGACTGAAGTTACTAGATAAGGGTGTCTATCTAGTCTATCTTTTCATACAACAGTCTTCATTCAAAATACATTTAATATACATGCAAAACAGCTAATTATTAGTACAATGTTATTTAAAGCCGTATTGATGTAAAACAGGGTTGTGTAATACAAAGCAGTACACTGGGATTCACTGCTAAACCACATCAGAGAGGACTGCAAGGCCAAGCTTCTTCAACAGGACTGACTGACACTGAATCCACACCTCCTACATTTGGACCAGCACTGAGGTCATATCTCATACATTGGGACAAACACTGAGGCCATGCCTCCTACATAAGAACTGACATTGAGGACTGACATAAGGACTGACACTTGGGCCGCGCCTCCTACATTTGAACTGACACTGAGGCTACGCCTCCTACATTAGGACTGACACTGAGGACTGAGACTGAGGCCACGCCTCCTACATTAGGACTGACACTGAGGCCACACCTCCTACATTAGGACTGACACTGAGGACTGAGACTGAGGCCACGCCTCCTACATTAGGACTGACACTGAGGCCACACCTCCTACATTAGGACTGACACTGAGGCCACACCTCCTACATTAGGACTGACACTGAGGCCACACCTCCTACATTAGGACTGACACTGAGGCCACGCGTCCTACATTAGGACTGACACTGAGGATTGACATAAGGACTGGCACTGAGGCCACGCCTCATACATTAGGACTGACAGTGAGGACTGAGACAGAGGACTGACATAAGGACTGCAATGTATAAAAATTATCTGGATACAGGTCAAGAGCATCAGTTAATATTCACATCAAACATCGAATGGGAAAAAAGTGATCTCAGTGACGCTCGCTGTGGCATGGTGTTTTGGTGTCAGATGGACTAAACTAAATATTGAAGAAACTGCTGATCTCCTGGGATCTCTCTAGAGTTTACACAGACTGGTGTGAAAAACAACAAAACATCCAGTTCTGTGGACAGTTCTTCAGGCAGATGGGCTACAGCCATATAATAGGATGATTGGATAATTGCATGAATGAGCAGGTGTACAGGTGTTCCTATTAAAGTTACCACTGAGTGTATCTATTTTATTTGTATATAAATCTTCAATTCCACAATCATTATTTGTACCTGTGTACAATGATGGATGAATGAATAATTTTAGAGTACACATACACACACACGCAAACACACGAAATTGAGCTACACTCACACAAAGCTCCATAACTGAAAACATTATTTAAAGTTAAATTATTCGAATTCATCTTCATCTTTTTACATCTGAGGCTTGCTAATGAGAGAAAAGCCCTGAACACACAATACTGTGTGTTTGTGTCAGCCTTCAGCTTACATCCAAAATGTGCATCTTAATTAAAAGGTAAATCCATGATTTACTTACTTACCACAAACTCAAATAATCATGCAGTACTTATTTTTATGAACGCCATTTAATGGAGTGTCTTTCTAAGGTTTGATTTTATTGTACCTGTAAATTATAACGTCACTGAAGCACTTTTTGAGAATTGCTTGGAGTGTTGTTTACAGAAACCTGTATTAATCGGTACTAAAGTACTGATTACTAAAAGTGTCATTGTAAAGAATGGTATTGTTAGCGTTGTCTAGTATATCTATATAAATATAAATAACAATGCAAAGACTATATTATATCAAAATACATGACACACTAGCACAAATGGCTTTATTCATACGCAAGTTTCGTACGTGCATGTAATTCTGAAATTATTCAGGCGTTAATACAGACTTAAGCACTATTGACACTGATAATTAATTAATGAATTAAGTAATTAACTAACTGTCCCCAACATAGAGGGCATTGGAGGAGATAGCATCTTCATCAGAGACAATACTTATCTCAAAGACTGAATTTTTCCAATGTAAAATAATAAAATGTCCGAGAAAAAACCCTCTTTCATACACACACGCACACACACTCACACACATGTCTAGGTCACCACATTCCTTTACCCTGATCTTAATGGCTGGCTTAAGAAATTCCACTTATCATACTGTATATCACACATTCAACAAGAGAATGTTCATTTTGACCTTATCATCTACAATCTCAAGCACATTCCGATTTCAAACTAACAATAAATATTTCATCTGGTGTAATGTGTGTAACTTCAGACACCGTTTATCAAGTCACTGGAAAAATAAAACTTGGACCATCTGCGGCTGAGAGGTTTTTGCAAGCTGACCAAACTGACGGATCATCGGAGCTGTGCTGTGTTTATTCAGCATCAGTTAGCCGGAGGTTGATGAGGTTCACTGCCACTATTTGGCTTCTTGGAGAAGCTTGGCATATATACTGCTCTGCTTTTATCCTGGGACCAGCAACATAATGAACTTTTCAAACCCATCTGGAGCTACGCCTGATAATTGGGAGTTTATAAGTATTCGCCTGAATTTTTTCTGAATTTATATGAAGCAGCTCAGTTTTTAAACACTGAAGTGATGATTTTACTGTCTCTCCTGCTCTGTTCAGTCTTTAGGAATGGATGTCTCATTGATCCATTTGAACTGTGAACATTATTTTTAATTCTGGAAAACTAGCACAGCTCAAATTTGAGAAAATGCTGAACAAAGGTCATTGTGTATCAAATGTTAATTGATGCCAACAAGGAAACCAAGTTGAGCAAATACGCAGGATCTAGCAGACTGGATTTATTGGAGTATAAAAAGAAAAGAATACTATGTACACAATTTCTCATGATAATGCTAAAAAGGTGCTCATCTGTTAAATCAGATAAACCAAATTCACTTTATTTCTTTGGTTATTTCATTGTCAAACACACTGGATTGCACAT
Organism: Pangasianodon hypophthalmus; assembly: GCF_027358585.1. Classification (NCBI taxonomy): domain Eukaryota; kingdom Metazoa; phylum Chordata; class Actinopteri; order Siluriformes; family Pangasiidae; genus Pangasianodon; species Pangasianodon hypophthalmus. The sequence goes on along the minus strand of NC_069714.1, from coordinate 6,418,663 downwards.
TATTCACCAGGCGTGTTCATATTACTTTTTGCAAGTTCATGTCAAGTCTCAGGTGTTTAGTTATTCATTTTATTTAACACTCTAATCATTATGTATGGCTTTCCTCCTATTAATTTTCAGAAATGATTCACACTCTATCAAAATATTACTCCTTTTTGTGCTGATGTACAAAAAAAAATTATTAATTTAATAGATATTGGGCTACATGGAAAACATGCTTGCTCCAAACTAACCAACATTTCTGGTTATATTTAAATCCTTTATTTTGAAGCTGCATTTATTGGACATGCTATAACCCTGACCTGAACAATATGGTTTCTGAATATAACTGAATGAATATTTGGATTTATTGGATTTGGTCATATTCATCAGTGAATATTTTTTTAACCAAACGTTATATTAAAGGCTCATTACTTGACCCAAGACTGTAACATAAAACATCCAGAGCCTGTAGAGAAGTCTTGTTTTTTAACTTAACAACTATAATCAGTAGTTATATTCAGCATCTAGATGAATCCTAGATGAATCTTCTTTATTGACCAATTTTTTGGGCTGTTTTTAATCAACATATTTTGATTAACCTCACACCCAGTGTTCCTGGGATGGGCTCCGGATCCACCACGATCCTGACCTGAGAAAAAGAAGCACGTACTGAAGATTAATGATTAAACAGACCCATTTCACATGTCAGTGGATCCCCTGGGCCTACACCCACATCAGATTTAAATATACTACACTTATTTTCTACTTTGTAAATTGAGAATGTTTATGGATAATAATATGGTGAATAATCTCACGTTTTACTGCATAACTGAGCAATAGCTCAAACCAAAAGATGACAGAAGTGTCTTAGGGAAACATATGACAATAGGTCTATAATCGTTACGACTTTTGCTATGTGTGCAGCCAGAACGATGCAGTGAATAATCTGTCTGTATTTGAAAGCAAATGAGTGTCAGTAACCTACACTTCAGTATTATTAATCTGCCCACTGAACAAGGAAAAGTCCCAGAGGAGTTTAAGATTGCATGAATTGTTAATTTTCTTAAGATAGAAGGGGGAATTTTAGACTAGTCTCAATTTTGTGCACTTTGTTCAAGGTTATGGAAATGATTATTTATGGACAGATTGAGGAACACAGAGAGAAATCAAGGCATAATATATTGTATGAGCTTCAGTCTGGATGCAGAAGATCTCACTCCAGAATACTTGTTTTTTTAATGTAACTGATCTTATTGAAAATGAAGTAGATATAAGGCATTTCTGCAGTATGGTCATGCTGGATCCAAAAAAGTTGTGTGATGCCATAGATCACGGCACATTGTTGTATAAATTAAAAGTGTTAGGCTTTACTGAGTTGGCCATTAAGTTGGTTAAATCTTTCTTCACTGGAGGATCTCAAGGAAGACACATAAATGAGACATATGCTTGTGGAGTTTCTCATGAAAGTATTCTTTGGCCATTATTTTTCTTGTTGTATATTAATGATTTAAAAGCAGCTTGATCTTTTTCTTTATGCTGACAATACTGCATTGTTAGCATCTCAAAGAGAAAACTGAGGTAGAAAACAAATTAAGTGCCAAGCTTCAAAATATCTTGTATAAATCTTTAAACTTGTATATCTGACAATAAATTTGGGAAAAATTTTTTTCATTTGGGAAAAATCATATTTGGTTCTCAAGGCAGGCTAAAGAAACTGTTGGCTGTTACAGTGAAGGAAGGTCAGGTTCTAATTTCGTATAAATCAACAATAAATTATTTAAGTTGTGTCTTAGATAATCAATTATCTGGGGAATCAATGGCCTGGAAAGCATTAAGTAAGATTGGACAAGGGACCAAATTTCTAGATAGGAAAGCTGCATTACTACGTGTCAACTTTAAATACTTTGGCCAGGGCATTAATTCAAGGCCATTTTGATTATGCAGCTAATTTCTGGTATAGCAGCTCTCCTCAATCCATTAAGAAGAGACTTTAGACAACTCAAATCAAGCTGATTAGGGTTGTATTGAAAATACCTCTCTGTATGCATTTGAAAGTAGATCACACTGAAAATCTCAACCTTCTTCCTGTAGAGAAAAGAGTAATTCAATTAAGTTGAGCATTGCTCATAAAATTCTTAATAAATTAGTCCCCAACTATCTACTTACTTAATTTAACCTAGTAAGAGACCTTTACAACTATGCAACTAGAGGGAGTATAACAGAAATTCTACCTTTTAGATTCAGTAGTTTAGTGGGTAAAAATACTTTTTTACATATAGCGGCAGTTATGTGGAATAAACTTTCTGTTTCTTGCAAACAATTGCAAGTGGAGAGTAGCGTTAAGTATGAAGTGAAGAAATTGCCGGCAAATACCTTGTGATGTTGTGAGGTTTTACTGCTTCGATGTTCCCTGTTTGACTACTACAATCTGTCATCTGATATTTTTTATAGGTCCACAATGCAAATATGCCTTTGGGATTTATTGTCTTCTATATCCAAGGATAGCTGTTTTCCTGACTTCAACCACACTATGAAATGCTCTATTCACTGCTTCACACTGCCTAACTCAAGTCCAAAGTTTAGAACATTTTACACAACTGTCCTATGAAAAGATACAAAGGGGCAGATTTAGCATTTTTTTTGTATCCAAACAAGCAAATTCCAACCACATACCTCATTAATATGAATTCATACAAATTTCTGATAAGATTAAGAAAGGTTCGTGTATTTTATGGCAATAGAGCTATGACCTTTATTTTTAATCCCCAATTATCTTCTCAGATAATCTCTTTGGATAGCTATAAACAATATTAATGGAATTAGAGACCCAAAAGCCCTTCCCGTTCAGGTGTCTAAGTAGAGGCAGGAGTGTAAATAAGAGCTTGGTTTTGATTTATAAAGGGAAGAGCAGGGGGTGGTGGTGGGGTGTGCAGTGCCCTTTTTTGTTGTTTTTTAACTATATACTTACCTAAGACTCTTATTAAGTTAAACAGTTTCAATTAATACTAATTCAATTATAAAAAAGGCCCTGTCTGCTGTCTATCAGTTTACATCATGTGCCTATCTTTGGGGTACAGCCACGACCTATGCTTTTGTGCTCCAATTAGCAACGTGGAGATGGTTTCATGTATTAATCATTCGGGCTAACTGGATGCATATTATCATGTTGTCTTTATAGTGTTACGCCTTGGCAGTGGGGGTGTAGTTGAGCGTCATCTGTGGACAGAGAAAAGAGGCGGGTTGAACTGGCAGGTGTCAAGTGATTGTTCTCACCTGTGTGTTATTACTGGCAGCCTTCTTATATGGCTGTTTTTCCTTTCAGTTGAGGCTGTGAATCAGACAGAGACTGAACTGGCATAGCTGACTCAAAACACACACACACACACACACACACACACACACACGAACTCGCGTTTGAACTTCAACTTGAACTTGAACATCAGACAAGTAGTGCTTGTTTTTGTTGTTTTTTTAAGAATATGAGAAGAGCACTGAAAAGTGTTCATGCTACATAAAAAAGGGAAAGAATAAAATATTTTTTTGGATTTTGTACAAATTATGTTGAAAGAAAGGCCATGATGACTAACTCTGTCCCCTGACTATATCCTTAACCATACATGCAGAACCTTTTTATTTACAGACCTTGTTTTTTGCAGCATCCAGAAGGAGAAAAGAGAAAGAATGTGAACAAGCAGGCATTCGGTGAGTCAGCTCTCAAACAGAGAGTACCCAAGAGCCTAAATCTATCTCTGTCTCCTCCAATCAGAATGGTTTATGAGGATCACTGTGTTTTATGGATGATCAGTAAGCACAAGGTTGGTGATATGTGATCATGTTCTTAGCTACTACTATATTACCCACATGCATCATGTCATTTTTATTTCCAAACTTTATATTCCTGATTTTCTAATACACCCGATTGCTACTTATAAAATATCATCTGCTTTCACTGAGCAAGTGCTAAAACCGTCAGTGCATGAAGAAATGCTATTTCTGATTTACGAGAGCAAGCATAATATCCGACGCCTCCAGTCTGGCCAAAAATAAATAAATAAATTAAATAAAATTAGTTTTTTGAATAAATAAATAAATAAATAAGGACATGTTCTAGTTTACTATTATGAATTAATAGGCAACAAGCGGTTAAATATCCACATCAGTACAATGCATTTATCAGGATTTGTCTGTTGTCTGAACATAAATCTAATCAAGTACAGTTTCAGTGCTTTCTATTTCAGACATTGCCCAATCAGACTGGCCATCCTGCCCACATCTTCTTTAGAGCATCTTAGCTTCTTAATTCAATTCTTGAGAGAGATGCAACTTCTTCTCATGAAACTGGAGATATTTGGCTAACAAGTGAGCCAGATGTTGTCCAAGGTTATTATTTCCTTTTTTTAATTTAATACCATTTTATTTTTGTATTAAATGGTGCATTGCTTGCTTTGCTTGCTTTTTTATGTACACAATATGGCCAAAATTGTATGTGGACACATGACCATCACACCCATATGTCTTCCTTCCCCAAACTGTTGCCACAAAGTTGGAAACAAACAAGTTAATGTCTTTGTATGCTGTAGCTTTACAGTTTCCCTTCACTGGAACCAAGAGGCCCAAACCTGTTCCAGCATGACGATGCCCCTGTGCACAAAGCGAGCTCCATGAAGACATGGTTTGCCAAGGATGGAGTGGAAGAACTCGAGTGTCCTGCACAGAGCCCTGACCTCAACCCCACTGAACACCTTTGGGATGAACTGGAACACCGACTGAACCCCAGACCTCCTCACCAACATCAGTACCTGATCTCACTAATGCTCTTGTAGCTGAATGAACACAAATCCCCACAGAGACGCTCCAAAATCTAGTGGAAAGCCTTCCCAGAAGAGTGGAGCTTATTATAAGAGCAAAGGAGACTAAATCTGGAATGGGATATTCCAAACTTTTAATCCACCATCTTCATTGGTGAATCTTGATGTACATTTCCTAATTCAGAGGCCACAGTGGCAAGGAATAGCTCCTTGAGATGACATGAGGAAGAAAACTAGAGTGGAACTAGACTCAAAAGGGAAGCTACCCTCTTCTGAGTGACATCATATAGTGGAATTAGAAATCATTACTCTTCTACAAGTGTATACAGTAAAGTCGCACAGTACAAAGTTGAAAGGATATTCAGTATGACCATGATAGTCTTTACAAATCTCCAGTATCCAGGGGCCTGGAGTCTAGACTTGGGTATAAACCACTTTTGTGAAGCGCAATCTTTAGGGTATCCATGTGGGACGATCTACAACAGCAGAAAGTAGAGCTCAAAGCAGAAGTAGAGCATCAGGATGAATCAGGCAGGTCTGGAAGACGACAGGAGCTACAGCAGTAGATGTGTGTCAGGATCTGGCACCAGAGTTTTATTTATCAGTGTGAAATCTGCCTGCTTAATTAGTCTAGTTTTAAATGATAACACTTTTCTACCAAATAATACAGTATGACAGGGAATGGAAACAAATTCTTCATCAAATCCCAGAGACCTTGTAGTTTCAGAGGTACTGTTACATGATGGGAAACAGGCACAAGGTACTGGAACAAGGTACTTGAACAAGGTATGAATAGTACTGGATTTATATCAGTAAACCATACTGAGATGTACCACACTGCCTGGTGGAAAAGCATTGATAATCTGGTTGGTTAAGTGATGATATAATCAGGCTGTAATGTACACACACCTCTTTCAAGGCTTTACTGAAAGGCTGAAAGGGTTAAAGCTGTCTGTTATTCTTTTGTTTAAGATTCTAATGAACAAGCCTGAAATAAATACGCAAATCTCTTCTTTGTCCAGAAGGAAGAAAAAAGAAACGTGTGCTCATTAGTGTTGTTCTATCTTTCTCACGTACAGAGTCAAGTGCATGCACACACACACACACACACACACACACACACACACACACACAGAGACACACTTTCTAAGCTATGTAATCAGTGGAAATAAGGCCGCCCACATGGGTACATATGTGTTATCTGAAAGGTTGTGAGTTTGTCTCATCATGCGGAGTGGAATTTCAGACACACACAAACACACTTCAGGGGGCTGATTGACAACTGTAGTTTTTCCAAATTACAGAAAAAAAATCAATGCGCTGTAAGAATTTCACATTTGTTTTTGGATAGGTATAAACTCACACACACACGCACACACCTGTCTATCCTTGTGAGGACCTTCCATTGAAAACTGACATAAGTAATGCTATTATATATCTTCTTTTTTTGTGTGTGTTTGTGTTTGTGTGTGTGTGTGTGTGTGTGTGAGAGAGAGAGAGAGAGATCTTGGTGGCCTGACTACATCAACACAGAAAGAAACATCGTTTGTCTATCTAATCATTCTCTGTGCTGTTTAAACGGGCTAACGACCAAAAAACCCTCATCATTCAGTGAAAGAGTGTGTGTGTATTGTGTGAGAATAAGAGAGTAAATAAAGGAACTTGTTCTCACACTCACATTAAGTGACCATTATAGAAGCCAGTATAAACTCCAGCACATTATCTGAGACTCAGATTGGAGGCTAATTTATCGTCCATGCTG